>NW_027130756.1:0-1025 GCF_026122565.2 Emydura macquarii macquarii
CGGCAGCCCGTGACCTGTCTGTGACTTCTACTAGAAATATTGGGAGGAGGATGATGGGGACGACTGAAGCGTGAAGAAGAGGGGAAGGAACTCCAGCAGCCACCACAGCAGCAACAGCTGAGGGTTCTGGGGCCCCTGCCACCCACAACAGCTCATGGCTCTGGGGATGGCAGCTCAGAGCTTTGGGGCCCCTATCGCTCATGGCAGCTGAAACCTCTGGGGCTGGTGGCTTGGAGGTCCAGGGTCCTCGCTGCCTGTGGCAGCTCAGATCTGCCGAGCCCCCGCCGAATAAAAACAACTAAATGAGCGGCGGTAACTATGTCAGCAGGAAAGCATCTCCCACTGACATAGCGCTGTCCACAGAGGCTCTTATGCCGGCCAGAAGTTTTGCTGGCATGGGTGCTAGTGTAGACAAGGTCTTAGAGAACATCAGTGTAAAAGGAGTAGGATATGATTCTAAAACTGGAAAAGAACAAGTTAATAAATACTTCAGCAAGTTAGATGTCTTCAGGTCTGCAGGGCCTGATGAAATACATCCTCGAATACTTTGGCCCTATCTACACTAGAAAGTTTTGTGGATGCAAGTTACAGCGGTGATGAAAATGCACTGTCACTACAGTGCTCACACCCGAACACACAGCTCTGCACTCATTGTGTCGCCAAAGGCTCCCATTGACCTAGCACTGTCTACATGAGGTACTAGGTTGGTTTAACTGTGTCTCTCAGGGTTGGGGATTTTTCACATCCCTCAGTGATGTAGTTATATCAACCTAATTTCCTAGTGTAGATCAGCCCTTAGAGGCTGGTAACTCAGTCTGTTTGCCCTCCCAGTCTCAGTCCTTCTCTCTCCTCCGTTCCATCTCTGGTTTTCCACTTCTCACTTTCTCCCATTCATTTCCCACTCTCTTTTCTCTCCTCCTCCTGCTCCTGGGACACCTCCTCCTTCTTCCCTCCCCCTTTGAGTGAGAATAAATAGCTGATGTGCAGGAGACACCGGCCACTGTGAGTACCAGCCCGCACAAGTA
>NW_027130757.1:0-1007 GCF_026122565.2 Emydura macquarii macquarii
CCCAGTTCCATTCACGCTTCAGACAAGATCCAGCCCAACCCAAGGCCAGACCATCCCCAGCCCAGACACAGTCCACCACAGCTCCAGCCGAGCTCCAGACCAGCCGAGATTTAGCCCAGCGCCAGAACAGCCCAAAAGTGCCTAGCTCCAGCCCCAGCTCCATCCCAACCTCTAGCACAGCCCCATCACAGCTCCAGCCCATCTCCAGCCCAGCCCAGCTCCAGCCCAGCACAGCTCCAGCCCATCTCCAGCCCAGCCGAGGTCCAGCCCAGCCTCATCATAGCTCCGGCCCAGCCCAGCTCCAGCCCCCGTTCCAGCTCAGCTCCAGTCATGCTCCAGCCCAGCACCAGCTCAGCTCCGGCCCATCCCAGCTTCAGCCCGAGTTCCAGCCCAGCTCCAGCCCAGCTCCAGCCCAGCCCCAGCACAGCTCCAGCTTAGCCGAAGCAAAGCCGCAGCCCAGCTCCAGCCGCAGCCCAGCTGTAGCGAAGCCCAGCTCCAGCCCAGCTCCAGACCCGCTGCAGGGAAGCCCCTGTAAAGCCCAAGCTCCAGACCCGCTACAGCCCAGCCCCAGCCAAGCCCATGGACATCACAGCCCCAGCCCAGCCCCAGCCGCAGATCCATCCACGCTCCAGCCCAGCCCCAGCCCAGCTCCAGCCCAGCCTAGCTGCATCCCAACCCTGCCCAGCTCCAGCCCAGCCCCATCCCAGCACAGCTCCAGCCCATCTCCAGCCCAGCCCAAGCCCAGCCCAGACCTCCCAAGCCCAACCCAGCACCAGCGAAGCCCGAGCCCTTCCCAGCTCCAACCCCAGTTTCATTCCCGGCCCAGCCCAGCCCAGCCCAGCTGCCCAGCCCAGCTCCAGCCCCACCTCTAGCTCCAACCTCCATCCCAGCTCCAAGCCCAGCCCCAGCCCCAGCCGCAACTCCATCCACGCTCGTGCCCAGCCCCCACAGCCCAGCCCAAATCCAGCTCCAGCCCCAGTTCCATCCACCCTCCAGACACGATCCAT
>NW_027130758.1:0-1020 GCF_026122565.2 Emydura macquarii macquarii
CCACCACAGCTCCAGACGAGCTCCAGACCAGCCGAGATTTAGCCCAGCTTCAGAACAGCCCAAGAAGTGCCTAGCTCCAGCCCCAACTCCAGCCCAACCTCTAGCCCAGCCCCATCACAGCGCCAGCCCATCTCCAGCCCAGCCTAGCTGCATCCCAGCCCAGCCCAGCTCCAGCCCAGCCCAAGCCCAGCCCAGCTCAAGCCCAACCCAGCGCCAGCGAAGCCCCAGCCCTTCCCAGCTCCAATCCCAGTTCCATCCACTCTCCAGACAAGATCCATCCCAAACTAAGGCCAGACCATCCCCAGCCCAGCCCCAGTCCAGCACAGCTCCAGCACAGCTCCAGCCCAGCCGAGATCCAGCCCAGCTCCAGAACAGCCTAGCTGCAGCCCCAGCTCGAGCAACACCTCTAGCCCAGCCCCAGTACAGCTCCAGCCCATGACCACCCAAGCCCACCTGCAGCCCCGATCCAGCTCAGCTCCTGCACAGCCCCATTCCAGCAAAGCTCCAGACCAGCTACAGCCCAGCCCCAGCCCAGCCCCAGTCCAGCACAGCTCCAGCACAGCTCCAGCTCCAACCCCAGTTCCATTCCCAACTCCAGCCCAGCCTACCTGCTGCCCAGCCCAGCTCCAGCCCCACCTCTAGCCAACCTCCATCCCAGCCCAAGCCCAGCCCCAGCCGCAACTCCATCCACGCTCGTGCCCAGCCCCAGCCCAGCTCCACGCCCAAATCCAGCTCCAGCCCCAGTTCCATCCACCCTCCAGACAAGATCCATCCCAAACTAAGGCCTGACCACAGTTCAAGCTCCATCCACGCTCCAGCCCAGTATCAGCACAGCTCTAGCCCAGCAACAGCCAAGCCCACCTCCAACCCCGTTCCAGCCCATCTCTAGCACAGACACAGCCCAGCCCAACTCCAGCAAAATCCAGCTCCAGCCACAGTTCCATCCATGCTCCAGACAAGATCCAGCCCAACCCTAGGCCAGTCCATCCCCAGCCCAGACCCAGTTCACCACAGCGCCAG
>NW_027130759.1:0-100714 GCF_026122565.2 Emydura macquarii macquarii
CCACCTCTCCTGCTCCAGACCTGGGAGCACAGCAGGCTTCCCCATGCTCACAGCAGTTTGTAATATTCCAGGCGAATAGCTGCCAGGTCTTTGTAAACCAGCAAACAAGAACAACCGCCACACAGTCCTTCTGTGTCTGCTGCTGCGTTAATGTGCAGTGAGAACAGTGACAAAACTGGGTGGCGTCCAGAGCAAATGTACAGTACTCATTGGCTCATTGCCATTCAGCAGAAAGATTCAAAGCCAGATTCTGATCTCAAGAAGCTGGTATAAATCTGGCATAACTCCATTGCCTTCAATGGGATATAGAGTTTCTCAGCCCCTGTAAAAATCAGGCTATTTCTATTTAAATGGTTATTTTCCTAGGAGCTGGAGTAGGCACCCTGGCTTGAACAGTATGGCCTGGTTTTAAATTAAATCTGAGACGGTGGAATCTGAATATGCCACACAGACCTGTTAACCCTTCCTTGCAAGGGGAGGATTGGATGCAGCCAGCCAGCAGCTGATTGACACGAAACTGCTGCAGAAATATAAGGGCTCAGTCAAAAGTCAGCATCATCCAGGGACACGGCAGGCACTGAATTCCCCAATGCTTTCAAGTCCTGAAATTTTATCATGCATGCGTCTCACAAAAATGTTTTTTTCTTAAAGCCCCCGTTCCTGGAGTCATGTGAATCTCACCAGAATCTCAGCCTTCCTTTATAAAGAAAAGTTTTTAGATCACATGCTTGTGGAAAACGCTTGAAAATGCAAAATGCACTACACATAAATCTGTCAAGATGTCTCAAGAGATCTGTGACCTTCGCACCCAGCAACCAAGCCACCATGTGGTTCTCCTGGTTATCATAAACCCAGCTATGTATGTTTCTAATGATCGAATCCCCCATTACCATTACCTGTCTTCCAAATAACTGGCGTTCTTTCCCCCAGAGAACCTCCGTATGAGAGGATAAATGGAGCATAAGACGATGGAAGCATATTTGAAATTATGGCTGATTTACATTCTCTTGAACTTTCCCAAAATGAGTTACACCTAATGACTTATAGTAGAATAATTCTGTGTAAGGGATCTAGTTTGATATTTCCCTGGATGGCTTTTCCCAAGGTTTTTTTATCTCTGCATCACATTGTTGTGTCCGAATCTGTTGTGGAAATCTTTTTACACATGAGCGCTGAAAATTAAAATGAACATTAAGACCTTGAAATAAAGTAGCGTGTTACTGTCCTAGAGTCTCAGGGTTTGGTCTATGCCCCAGCCTGTAACCAGCCTCCTTGGAGTGATCCTATTAGGGGGTGGGGCCCCAAGGACCCCCACAGATCCACACGGCCAGGCCATGGCCTCGAAGACTGGGCCTCGGGGACCAGCATTCCCTGTCTTTCTATGTGCTCCTTGCAGTGAATCCAGCCAGGTCAAACTCCTGCAGGAGACCTGTACTGCGCCCCTTCGGGGTGCAATGCCCTCAGTCGTCATAGCAACACAGGCAGCCTGTTCAAGAACAAGGTAACTATTTATTAGACCCAGCTACGGGATTTTATAGTCCTTAGGTCAGCAGAGAGAGGCAGAAGTTAAGTCAAACCAATGCCATGATGAGCCCACCCAGCTGCGGTGGGCTCACCTGTTTTCTCTCTCTCTGTTTCCCCTTGTCTCCCAGCACCAGAGTCCCCCTTCTCCAAACAAAACAAAAACACCTTCTTCTAGATACCAGATGCCTTGTCTTCCAGCTCCGTTCACAAGTCGGCCTGCTGGGGTTTCCTGCCGTTAAGTGTGATGATTGTTCTGTGGTTGGGCCATCTTTGTCTTGTTAGACCCTCTATTGAATCGGGTCAGTTTGCTCCAGTTTTTTGATGACTGTGTTCATTTGCCCCAGATGGCAAAAGTGGATGACACAGACACCCCAGCACTTCCTCCTGTGCTGTTCCAGGAGCAGTGCCAACTCTATTGCGCCAACTGGGTAGCAATGCAACACACAGAGGGGAAACCATCATGCCTAGGAGTCATAAAAATGTTACAGAAAGTGTAAAACCTTTGAATATGGGTGGGACTGGGAGAATAATCCATATTCCAACTGCTGTCTGCCAGACATTTGCCTTAAAGGCAAATTTTACCTAACCTGTTTAAGAATGATCGTGATCACTTATGTCACTCTGTTAAAAATAACGTACTAATGTAAGCAAAACTCTCTGATCTGATGTTTCATGATCCCCTGCAGGATCTACCCTGATTACTCTCTTGCTGCTAACATATAAAATATTTTGCAGTAGATAAGATGTGCTGTCCTTTAGACTTGATTATGATTGCTTCTTTATACCTTGACAGAAGACAGGCTTATTTTTCAGCTTGTCGGAGAAGACCAAGATTTTCACTGGTACCAGAAGAGATGTTATAAAACAGTGAACCTGCAGAGGGAGTAAAAGCATCGGACAAAGATGACATGGACCGATCTGTATGGGGAGAATATCCCGAGTGGTCCACTGAACTTGTCTGCAGACTTTATCTGAACAATTTTGTGCATGCAAAACTCAAATCTGTATATGGAAATAGCTATTTTGCAAACACCTGTTAAAACGACTTGCACATCAAATGTGTTTCTTGTACATGAATAATTGCATTGAAACGGTAGATTTAGAAGATATTTTTGAAACTGAGGCTCTGGTTTTTTTATTCTTTCGCTTGGATAAGCCGGATTGGACCCTAGAATATATCAATTCATCTACCACTGAAATACCACTGTTTCTAGATTGGAACATGTAATCTGTTTACCAACAGTAACACAGTAACGACCGTGCTGAAGATAGGGGACTTTTCTTTTCTGTAGCCTCTAGTCAGAACAAAATAATGGAGGTCCTATATTCCTCTACTAATAGTAATCTTTTTAATGCGAACTCAATGATCCATATTTAATTGTAGTGATATTTAGGATTCTTTACGTTACTACAACACATTCAAGCCTGCTTTTTGGCTTAACTTGTGACCTTGTCCTTTTAGGTCTGTTCTTTAATTCAGTATTTTCAATTATAGTATATGTTCCAGACCGCAGCGAGTTAGATATGGCCTTACAAAACTTTCTGCTCTTTATTTCCTCTCTGAAGAAAGGAAACGGGCAGCTTCAGCAATCAAAGTGTGATACCTCAAGCCCGGCTGCTTCTTCAGAATGCAGAAGTTTAGTTTGAAAATCTAGTAGAGAAAACAGAATCTGATGAAAAGCATCTTAGTATTCTCTGTGCATTAGAATAGAATCACGCCTATTAACACTTTGCAAAAACGTTTGTGGTCTGCATAGACCTGGTATCACTTGTTAACCATCAATCCTGCGTCTTTGTTTCCTGCCGACCTTTGCTAAGCAAACAGACCATTTTTTGTCTTGCAAACGGCTCTGGACAAGCTCAGAAAAGACTTGTTCGCAGACGTCATGATGTTGTTTAATAAATTACATAAATTCATGAGATGGGCTTAAGAAACATGAGATTTTAATAATAAATATAGAGTTCGTTTTCAGGTAGCATGGAGGACACGTGCTGCAAGGTGTGATCCAGACAGACTGTAAGATGAATAGGCTGATCCATGTGTGTGTTTAGTTATGCAGCTAGAAGGCTTTGGGTGGGCCTGGGAATCCAATATCAGTAGAGGAGGAAGATGAAATTGAGCAGTTACTTCTGCATAACATTTTCCTGGACTGTTGTCATGGAGGCGTGATGCTGATTTTGGAAGGGTGCTGCCCCGGGTCGTAAAGCTTGGAAATGCACAGGAGACTCTTGATGGATCTGCACGGTTGGGGGTCCCAGATTGTATAAGGACCATGGATAGGCTTGTGGGTCCCATTTGCTTCCCCTCTCTCCCAGGCCTCTGAGATCGTTAACAGAAAGGGGTATTTCTCCATGGTTCTGCAAGGCTTGGTTGGTCACTGTGAAAGGGTCACCAATATTAACGCGGGGTAGTCTAGAGAGGTCCATGATGCCGGGATAGAGACTCCGGCCTGTTTAGTGCAAGGACAAATGAAACCCTTCCCTCCCATGGACATTAGTGGTGTTGTGATTCCTACTGTCATTCTGGGATACCTAGTTTACCCTCTGCTCCCCTGGTTTATGAAGCCTTTTACTGGACACTTGGACAGGAGAAAGGACATGTTTAACTATACTCTGAGCTAGCTGAAGAATGACTATGGAGAGTGCATTTGGAAGACTGAAAGGACGGTGGAGAACTTCATGATCCTGCCAGACCTGTTGCAGGAGTGGAAATGCAACACAAGATATGCAGGTGGAAATGGGAAAGCTGCATTGCCTTGCCATGTGTATGCCTTAAATTCTATATGAACTCACGCAAATCAGCAGAAAGTATACTGCCAAATAAACTTGTGCTTTAAGTGGTTTGACTTCAATGGGATAACAATGTTGGTTCTGACTAAAAATAGCCATATGTATCTCAGAATCTCTTTGCATTTTGATAGATCTCTGGAGTCTATTAGGGGCAGTATACCTCACAAAATGTAACTGTAGCAAAAATTTCAGGGCACAGATAAAGCAGTGAGACAAAGAACTTTCTGAACTTTTTTTTTTTCCTGTCTGCTTTTACAACAAACATGAGTGCCATGCAACAGGCTTGATTTCTTTAATCCATGTGGTGCCAACATTTTGAGAGATGCTCCGCTGTAGGTGAAACGTTCCACTGTGCTGGAGACTGATTAGGCCGCTGTGTCAGTTGTGTCCAGTGCAGTTTGTAGCGCTGTTTTTGCTGTTAATCAGTCCTCTTTAATGATGGCCTGAAACTGTCCTTTTTGTGCCTCCGGCAAGTGGTCAGTAAAGACATTGTTTGCCATAGTTCACGTGGTCATATTTGGCCATTAGGGCCTGTTCGTTTGAGACCCTAAATTGCAGTGTTGCAGAAGAGTATGCCTTCCAACGGGAGAGGTTTAACCTCGTCCAGTCCCTATCCTCTGGAGTGGTGATGCCTTCCCCAGGCACTGATGACATTCACCACAAAAGAATTCAGCTGAGAATGGGTGTGACAACTCTGTACCTCAAAGTAGCATCCTGGAGTCCCGATATTCACCACTGTCCCATAATCATGAGGTTCTGTACAAAGTATACCTTGTGAGTTATCATTTTAAAAGTCTTGATCTGTAGAACATTAATATCCTGTTGGATTGTATGTGCTGTCATAGCATGCGAAGTTATGAAGTACTGCTGCATGTGTTACTGAACTACGTTGTGAGGTTGGGAACACCCACAACCAGCCTTTCAGGTACAACAATGGAGTAGCCATCGATAGCCAGATGGTCATTAATGGCTCATCAAGAGGCAATCCACTAGAGACTCCTTAGAGAGAGCACGTAGGCCATGGAAGCGGGCTAACCCATGTCACAGCAAGGATCTCTGACCTTTTATGCTTACCACGTATAATCACTTAAAATCCATCTTTCTGTAGTTAATAAATCTGTTTTATATTTTACCTAAAACAGGGTGTTTTGGCTGAAGTGCTTGCGAAATCTCAGCTCAGTTTACAAAGGCTACAGTGTGTCCACTCCACATTGAGGGAGGGGCGGACTGGGTAATGAACTTACACTGGCCAGGTTTCTGACCAGTACAAGATGGTACAGTTCTGCGGTGCAAGACTGGGGAGCTGGAGCCTCTCCATTGCTGGTTCAGTGGCATGAGATTATTCATGTAGCTCAGTTGGGTGCATCCCTGCCTGTGGATGGCTGTGTAAGTGCCGTGCCTATCCGAGATTTGCAGCTTGACATCAGCATCACAGTGTAAGAGGCAACCCCGGTTGGTGGGTTTGGAGGACTCAGTGGTCCCACAGTCCAGGTGGCATCCTCGGCACTCTATCACAGTGGGTAAAGAGGAAGTCTGCCTCTTTAGGGGGAACATAATACTTTTTATCTGCCCTCTTGCAAGTTGGTGCAGTGGAGGCTGGTGTCTCCCATGTGACCTTAGCTGGGTCCAGAAGAGCCTCGTTGATCGGGAGGGCAACTCTAGGGAAGGAAGGAAGAAGTGTGTTGTACATCCTCTAAGTTATGGCGCGAGTCTTTCTTCTCCCTCCTTCAGGGGAATCTGAAGTACATCCGCCATCCTCTTAGTGAGGTCCTGGAATAACCTGAAGTCATCAGCCATGGATGAGAGGGAGGAGAGGGGACATGACCGCCCCGTCAGGCGAGACGGAGGAAAAGTCCACTAACTGGGTGGTTTCCCCTCCAGTCCGGCCTACTGCACCACAAGGGTTTCTTCCTCTGGTTCCGGTGCCCTGGAAACAGAAGTTGTTGGGGAATGTCTGGTAGATCCCCTGAAGAAGTGGCTCAATGCCCAGGAAGTGTGGGGCCTGTAAAATGCCCACAGGCCCCAGTACGGCCACTGGTGGGTGAAGGGGGGAAGGCATGGGTGCTGGCACTTAAGGGTGACCATATCAGGAGACTGACCCGAGCCTGTGTGGGGTTCCTAACATTGGGGCAATGGGACCTGGTAAGAAACCAGAGAGGCATTGCCAGCTTGGCTCTATCCGACTCATCGCTGCAGAAGGGTGGAGCTGATTGGTGTGCTGGAGCTGAATGGCCTGGTATCAGTGGCAGCGGTGGGGACCAGGATCTGCTCGGTACCAGAGCCCTGGTACCAAGTTGCAGGGTCTCTTGCTCCTCAGCGTCTAAGAGGCCCCTTGAGAACTGGAACTCCTGCGGTACCAAAGCCGGCACTGGTACCATCAGCGGCTAACGGTGCTGACTCACTGGTACCGGCGGGCTAGTGGGGAGGCATGCTCCAATGAGGGTTACTCAGGAGAATCTGGTACCAAGGGTCTTTCCAATGGTGCTGATCTCTTAGCAGCGGTACGGTCGCCCGTCTTAGACTTGGTAGGAAGGACCACTGCCTCCTGGCCTTTGCCCAGGGAGTCTGGGGGTGCTAATGGGGAGCCCATACTGAGGGGTGCCTGGGATCTTTGGGTGCTGTGGTTTGGAGCCATCTGTGCTGCCAGAGCCATGGTGACCGAACACGCCGGGGGATCCTCTCTGGCTCGTCAACTGTTCAGCCACAGGGCTTGCCGCCCTTTCTCTGGAGGCTTTGCGTGGAGAGTCCCATGATTTTTTCCCCCGGGATCCCTTCTCTCTGGAAGTGAAGGTCCAGGGGACGATCCTTGTCCTGGAGAGGCTTCAGGACCGAGGAGGGTACGGTGGTCTGAGAGCGCCCTCCAGCAGAAGCTTCAGCCTCAGCTCCCTGGTTTTTCAGGATCTGGCCTTCAATTGTTGGCAGGTGTACTTCTGCAGGATGTGGGCTTCTCCAAGGAACCGGACGCAGCGAGAGTGACCATCTGTTACCAGAAAGAAAGGCTCTCTACAAGAAAGGCACCTCTTAAAGCCAGGGGAACCCAGCATGAACATGGGGAAAACAGTCAGAAACTGGATTTTTTTTAACAAGAAAAGGAAGGAAAGCACTAGAATGCTATATAAGAAAACTTTGAAAGGAAACACTATCAGCTCCAACGAATCTAACGCTAGGAGGCAGCATTCAATGGGACTGCTACACATTCCGTTCTAGGCCAAAGGTGGTCAAGAAGGAACTGGGGATGGTTTGCCTGTAGAGTGCCAGACAGCCTCGCGGAGAGAAGGCGTACGTGCAGGCCGAGCGAACCCTGCTGCTATAACTGGCGGGTTATAGCACTCGTGCAGCATAGCTGGGAGTAACTTACATGCTGAAGGCTATGTGTGAAAGACCAGAAGTGGTTGTTTATACAGAGAAGCAGTGCAAAAGGCGCCCCAGGTTGGAGAACTGAAGCGAGACAGCTCTTCAACAGTCCAGATTGTACTCTGGGTAATGTCACAGGAAGCACAGTGCATGGCTGCTGTAATGAGTATGTGACTCTGGGTGTGTGAAATCGACAGGCGCTAGAAGTGCAAAGGGGCATAGGTGGCTGTGTTCCAAAACGTAAATGAGGCGGTGACATCTGGTCATGGTGACCAGTAGAGGTTCACACAGGAAAGAGGCTAACCTTCACGTGAAGTAATGCAAAGTGACATAACAGTGGGGAGGATTGCCAGAGATAAAATTGTTAATTAAAAACGGGACTGCATGTACTTTGGTCTGGGAAATCTGATTCTGGAATGTGTTCTGTGAGCTTCCAAAATAGGTAAATGACTGTGGAACAAGGCGCCAGTTAATTTGGAAAAAGAATTGTACTGTGTGGACGTAAGGCACTCTACCCCGAAAAAACACATATTAAACCAAAAAAATCTTTCCTATGTAGACAAACCTTTATCTTAAAGTCAGTAGGGAATCAACTAAAGGTAACTGATTTTAAAGCACTCAGACCAAAATAATTGCCCACGCTAGGGGATTGCATTGTTCTAACTAAATTAGTTTCTAAATTGATTTTAGTTAAATCAGTACAACTTCCTTGTATAATCTCTTTATCACTTGGGTGAACACGAATGGAATTTCATGGGATAAGTAAAAGGCCCTTCAAATCTCAAATCCCTGTTGCATGGTGATGGTGGTGTTAGTATCTCAAATAAAAGTTCACAAAAATCTTTTATAATGGAAAAATGTTATATGGAGATGGTCAAAAAATAATTTCATGAGAAATACATTTCAGTCTCTTGAAGGCTTTCTATTTTTACACCTACCGCCAGATATTTCGGTTGCTTTAGCGATAAAAGGACTTTTATCATGTTCCGTAATGCTTCTCTTTGTGGAAAAAGATGAATAAGATGTCTCCACACAAGAAGCAGCAGAAAGCACATTTTCTGCCACTTTGATGTCACCAGAACAATTATGTCTTTACACCACAGGAAGAAAAAAAAACATACAGCCAGTCACTGGTTTGATCACTTTGTTGCCGAAGTGCCTGTGGTCAATACTTTTCAGTAGGGTAGTAGAGCAAACTTACAAATACCATTGTAGGAAATACGCCTAGAGAAACAAACAAACAAACAAAATCCTGTTTCTCTCCTCTTTCATCTGCTTGAGAAACGTGGGGAGGAGGGAGCACAGATGGGTACAGTTCAATAGTGTGCACCTAAGTTTAGTGGAGGATAAAGAACTTGGGTCCTAGCCTTGTTGTCACTGGACATAGTCAGGATAAATTTCTTTGCCTGTTAGTCAATAACATGCAACAATCCCTCCAGAAAAATCTATTCTTATTTTCAAAAATGCACCTCTATTTGTAAATTAAGTGAGTTTAAATACTTAATTTATTTCCACCAGCCCCATGCCCCTTTCTGACTCCTGTCCGCTGCACACCCTCCACCCCACTTCCAGGATTAAACGTTTTAAAATACAAATGTTTAACAGTGGATCTTGGGGCAGAGGCCTGGGGTGTATTGGGGAAAGCATGGAGTCAGAAGCCATGATCTCTACATTTTGTTTTTAAATATTAAAAATTGTGCAAAGTTCAAACACGGCTTTCTTGTCTCTTTGACACACGGGAAAGCAGTGCTTCTGACGCCATACCCTGCTGGCAGGTGAGAGGCTGGCCTTGTTCTATGGATGGCTGAAGTCGCTTCAGTGAAACAATCCACCACCTTTACAGATCTGCTCCTTTTCACCCAGTCTGTTTAATAAACGGGTAGTGGGGAGCTATGCAGAAGAGGCAGGGAGACTTGCATTATTTTTAGAGCCCATTGTGCTAGGTACTAGAAAGCACATAGAGACAATCCATGCCCCCAAAAGTTTACAATCTAAGTAGACAAGATAGAAGGGACGGAAGCACACAGAGGGGAAATAACTTACCCAAGGTCACACAAGCCAGTGGCATGGGTGGGATTAGAACCTAGGTCTTCTGATCAGGCTAGTGTCCAATCCATTAGATCCCCCCACCTCCTGATATGCACAGCCTGCATCTGGCTAATTCATTCAAAGTGTCCTTCCCACTGGTTAGGTGACCTTCAAATAGGTCACCCGGCCATAGAATCACAAATACCCAAGTTGTTTCACAAGGAGTGCTAATGCTGAAGAACAGCTGTGGGCAGAGAGCTTGGGGGGAAAGGTGTGTGCTAAAGATGGCTTTCCCCTGTGGAAAGTTCAGGAATTGCCCATGTAATTAAAATTTCTTTTTGATTAGCAATCTGAGAACTACTCACTCATCACCTGTATTTTCAAGGATTTCTCTGGTATGTTACCAGGGAAGGGAAGGCAAATTTCTGATAGACAATACTTCCTGGTTCTGGATGTGTCTGTCATCCTGCTGAGATGTATGTATGAGGCTGCTCTTAGACACAGTCTCTCTTCTGTACGCTCACATCTTCCCCTGCACTTGTCATGGCTGGAGAGGTACTTTATGCTGATTTAAACATTGCTGGAGCCTCTTCAGGACTGCCACGTCCATCTCAGCACCTCAGTAAGTGGATTTAATTGATTGGTTTTAGATCAAACACCCTCTATCTTTGAGGGGGGCTCCTATTTTTCAAGTGCAGCACAGATAATTGAGAGACAGATTCAGCAGAATTAAAGAGCAGATCTCTGTTTCATGTACCAAATGAACGGTCGAACTTGGCTTATGTGAAGTCCTTTGCCACTGTGAGAACTGGTGAGTGACTCCAGTGCAATACAGTACATTTTACTTCAGTTTTGTCAATACGTGTCACAGGAAACTTCATAGCCAGCGACAATCTCTACCCATAGAGCTTAAAGTGCAGGACAATTCAGTCCTACGTTGCTTGTCTTTCCTACACATTTGAGGGATACAAGTAAATTATTTAAGCTAAAATTTAAGCATGACTTGCCCACTATAGTATGTAAAAAGCCGTGCACTGGATGAGTCTGGAGAAGACTGGCTGAACACTTGGAATCTGGGAGACTCGAGTAGCAGGAGGATTTCATTGTTTAATTAGAAAAGTTTAACATAGATTAGGGAGAAGAGATGGGATCTGAAAACAGCTATGGAGCCAATTTGAAGTCGTGGAAGCAAGATCAGAAGCTGGGGACATGTAGAGAAGGATCTACTAGATTGTATGTACAGGCAATTAGTGAGGCAAAAGTCTGTTATCTTAGGAAATGGGGCTGAAGAAGAGGAAGAAGTGAATGAGAACCTGGCCACTGAGGATGGTGAAGATAACCAGGAAATTTTTTTACTGGATTCTGAAATGGACAAAAAAAATCACAGAAGGTTTCCAAGGGCAGGGATGATTTTTTCATTTCTGAGGATGGTCATGGAGGGGCCACTGCAATGCATGTCAGCCGAAGCGTGGTGAGTTGTGAGTTAATGGAGATCAACAGAGTGGGGCAGGCTAGTAACGATGAGAAGGATTTGTGAGGTTTAATTTAAAGCTGTAAAATGTAAATCACAGTGTCATTTTTTCAAAACATTGTTTGAAAATTAAAAACTTTAAACCCTTAATATTTTGGAAAACTATAATAAAGATGGAGGTAGGATAGTTATTTAACATCTTCAGAGTGTGTTTTCTGTGAGTACAGCAAGGTCATTGATCTAAATGAGTGCCTATATTAAGCTGTTGATCTGAACCTTCATATTATCACTGCACTGGCATTTAATCTTCCAAGAAAATACCAACATCCCAAACAGTTTATCAAGCCACTTATACACGATATATGCAGCATGCTGTACTATACATAATCCTATTTTATGGTGATGATTTTTATTGATCATCTGACTATCACGTTTTCTTCTTTGTGTATTTTAAAGTAATTACTTTGTACTTACACCTGTACTGTATTTATAAAGCTATTTTCTTTTTACATATACACCTATGAATATAATTAAATTATTGTACAGGATCTGAAAATGATTCTTACCAAAGTACCTCTTTAGAACTGAATTAATAGTTTATATTTTCATGACTTTTTTTGTTTTAGCATAAGTCCCGTCTTAGCTAGCTGTCGAAGGTGTAAGCTTTTATAAAACTCTATCAATGCTCTTCAGACATTTCTTTCACATAGGACTGGATATTCTTCTCTTGAAAAATATTTTAAGAGTCAGATTCTGTTCTTGAGTAACATTAGAAGTCACTGGAGTTATTCAGTGTAACCAATAGTTGAGTTTGCCCCCCAAATTGTTCTCTTGTTTCTTAGCTAAAGTTATGCTATGTTGAGAATTAACTGTGTAAATGATTTGAAACTTACTGTTTCCAAAGTCACAACTACTCTGCAAACAGAACTACTGCGCAGATAGCTTTAATAAGTCAATTTGAAAGACATTTTATAGTATAAGCCAGATCTAGAATTCCACTGCTTCTAAATTTCTAAAAACGAAATAAAAATGATCCCTTTAGCCTGACATTTATGTGTTAGTCTGAGGCTAGATGACAATGTTCTTAGGGAAGGGTGAAGTAAATTCAACAGTCATTTTATTTTTTAATGATAAGAAAGGGGGAGGGCGACAGTTTTTCACTTTTCGAAAATTGTTTTCACCAATTTTTTTCCCCCACTCAACCTCTGAACAACTTTATTCTATAAAACTATTAGTATTAAGACCATGATCCTGCCAACACTCATGTGCTTAACGTTACACCTGTGAATGGTGTGTAAAGAAAAGCATGTGCATTAGCATTCACAGGCTCATGCTCTTGATCGCAACAAAAATGTGAATAGGGGGCTACCATTTTTTAAGTTATTCAGAGGACCAGTATGCAGCTGGCTCAACTCTAAAAGAGGATCTGTGCCAAATTAAAGAGGACATTAAGGCATGCCATCAACTGTGATCAGAATCAGTCACAGAAGGATCTTTGCTTTTTAAGAGAATGTGAGTTGGTTTGGGTCTTTTCCTGCAACTCAAGTTGGTTAATAGTAAAGAAGAAGCTTAAATAAGATATGTGGTTATGTTTGTAAATCATCTTCGCGTGCTGTTTTTTCTTAACTAAGTAAATAACTTTGTTTTTAAGAAAGAAGTGCTGTCTTTGAAATCCACATTGTCTTCTGCTTCAGACAGCGATTCAGGCAGGTACCCAGTACCCAAGTTACAAGAGCTTGTGAGCAGAGGCATCTACTCTAGTTTTGGTATAAACAAAACCACAACGAATCTGGAGTTTCTGGGCCTCGCCATTTTGGAGAAATGGTGAACCAAAGAAGAATTTTTTTTTTTTCAAAAGCAACCTTCTAATAAATCAGGGGTTCTCAAACTTTTTGTTTTGGCGACCCCTTTCACCCAGCAAGCCTCTGAGTGTGACCCCACGTGTAAATTAAAAAACCATTTTTTAGATTTATTACTATTTTAAATGCTAAATGTATAACCCTGTTGGTTAAAATGAATTTACCTTTTTTTCCCCACCGCTTTTAAATGAAGACTAAAACACAATTTTATCCGATTATTGTTATAAGCAGAAAAGATATTTTTTTAAATAGTTACTCTGATGCCGGGGGGGTGAAAAGAAACTTTGTCAATATCACTTATCACAGCAGACTCAGCCCCCCTTTGCCACCCTTACTTCTGTGCTGCTGCTGGCTGAGGCGCTGCCTTCGGAGCTGGGCAGCTTGCGACCCCCACGTAATAAATTCATGACCCCCTGAGGAGTCGTGACCCCCCAGTTTGAGAACTCCTGTAGTAAACTCTCAAAATACTGCTGCACAGGCTCAAAGGAGAACAAGTTTCCCTGTTTCTTATTCTTCACACCGGATGCTGAAGGAGTTTCACCAAACATTGAATCTTGCAGGTCTCCCTCAGTGCCCACACTGGCATCGGATCGCTTTGGGAGTCGGCTGGGCTGGGAATGTCATCCTGGCAGGAGCTGTGATTGTGCTGGGTGTCTGGGGTGAGTAGTTCCAGCCCTTATCTTATTGTTATTACTACTACATTGGCTCCCAGGGCCCCCACTTTACTGGGCTCTACACAGGTTATCCAGTAAGACAATGCCTTAGGGTAGGTCTTCACTGATGGCAGCAAATTTGCCACCGTCAGATCAATTCTTCGGGTCGACTGACCTGCTCAATCGATCCAGAAGTCGATTGAATAAATCCACCCTCGGAAAAAGAGTAAGTCTGTGTCGACAGGAAGGCATTTCCCATCGGCGCAGTGTAGTGGGGACACCGCGCTATTTAGAATTTAGGAAGTCGATGGGAGATATGCAAGCTAATCTATGGAGTTTGCATATCTCCCATCAGCTGCCACCAAATTTCAAGGTGAGTGTAGAGCAGGCTTTAGCCAAGGAGCTCACAGTCTAAATGTGCACCTTGAATTGCCCTGTTACGTCACAATCTCACTGAGATCTCATTTCTGATTCCAGTTTATTTGTGAATGAAATGCTTGACACATCATTGCACCATGCAAGTCAAAACATTAACTAGATGTAGTTAAGAGCTTGGCATATGAAACTTGCGTGAGTGGACTAAAACAGCGTCATCATTAAATGTGCATAGATAAATGGAATGAATATACACTACAAGTGTAATGAATGAGATTTTCTCTCTGTTCCTCTTATAGATTAGACAGATAGCACAATACTTAATGAATTTTATACCCTTTATCATTTTCTTTCTAATCCGTAAATAGCAACCAAAGGCTCACCCCTGGAGGATTTCCGATCTCACTTGAAACAAACTCTTTGTGTTTCATCACACAGCAACTCAACAGGTAAACTCATTCTGATGGAGCTCCTTTCTCCATTTCATACACCCTGGAAGAATTCACTGCAGTTGAAAATCCAATTACTCAGTCAAAATGCTCTGCTATTTTCTGGATAGCAGAGATGTGCCAAACCTTCATGATCCTCTGTCTTTAATTCTCTTGTTATCAGTTCCACCTGGCGCTGAGCAGAAGCAGTGCCATCTAGTGGCCAGATAGGGGAATTCCCAGTAAGTACAACACAATCAACTTGAAGTGCAAGTATTTCTCACAGCGCCTTGGATGGACAAATTATGCAGCAGATACAGGAATCCCTTCACCCGCTACAAAAATGCAACTACCTTTGGGTTATACTTATTATTTGTTTAGCAGCACACAGCAACAATGCACAATAAGTATGTGAAAGGCACTCCCATCTCACAACATCCCTAGCCAACTATAATAGTTGCTTATTAGGAAAGTATTTCATGTATTTTTAAAGGTTTTTACTGAAATTTAGCAGCTGGAAATGGAGGAGGAGCCAGAATCACGTGTTCAGGGAGTTCTCCTCAGAACAGGAGTGTCCTGTGTACCATTAGTGAAAGTCAGGCAAAATTTGTTACATAAGCTGCTTTAGATTGATCGCCTGTATTCAAAAAAGGGCATTGGTTTTTTATGATCACAAGTGGAGTTCAGTTTGATTTCTCACATGAAGGAAAGCATTACCCAGTAGCATGTCACCTGCTAGTGGTAGGTTTGGGCATTAAGTTTAGTTCTATTGCTTTTTCTTCTTAACTGCCTATGTCATTTAACACCCAGCACTCATGGTTTTCCTTGGAGGTCTCGCCATCCACATGCTCACTTCTAATCCTGTTCAACTTCTAAGATCTGATGAAATCCAAATCCAAGTGCTAGCTTTTAATGCATCAATCTGCTCGCTTCTCTTTGGAGCAAAAGCAGTGGAGGGTCCAGAAACAAGTTAGAAAAATAGCAAAACTGCACAATCTGGAAATGACTAGTTTCCCAAAGACTGCCAGCCCTAAACTCACCAGCCGGATGAGGACGTAGGCTTCAGAACTCTCCTGTATTCAGTCCTCAGTGAGGAATTAGGCTTTGTTCTGTTAAAGAAAGAAGTTACTGAGTTAAAATAGCGAAATATGCGTGCACAGTGTATTATTTGTATTAACATTTAACACAAAGCACTTTCCGTCAAAAGATCTTAAGGCACTCGGACAATGGATTGAGCCTTCCAACCCATTGTAAATCAGGGGAGTATTTTCTCTCTATGACATTTGGGCAAGCTGGGGCACGGAGTAATTTACAAAAGATCATGCAGTGGGTCATATTTACAGATGGGATAGCAATCCAGGTTTCAGACTCTACAGACTTCCCGGGTGACCTAACCTCCCTGTGCCTCAGTTTCCTCTGCTGTAAAATGTGGGTAACAACGTTGGATAACAATAAAATGTGGATAACAACGCTGCCCTGCCTCACAGGGGTGTTGTGAGGATCCATACATTAAAGAGTAGAAGTGCTTTGAGATCAGTTGTGTTCTATATGAGCTGTACACTTCTGTGCTTTATATGATTAAGTAAAAGAGCAGTTGTGTTAGAGTCGGGGCAAAGGGTCCGTGTATTAAATGTTTCACAACTATTATGAGCTTTCAGAGAGAGTTAAACTGTAACTGAAGGGGGGCCAGATAGGCCTGTGCCCTGAGAGCATTTTTTGGGACCCCTAAGATTGGGGCAGTGGTTGGACATCAAAGAGAGACACCCTGGTTGGTATACTGCGTCTGAAGGCTCCATACATGATTGTACTTAAAACCTCCAAAACCATTACTAACATCCTCTTTTTCTTTCCCTTTCTAGAAGCCTCCGATTGCAAACTCTGCCCCAAGGATTGGTTGTTGCATAGAGGAAAGTGCTATTGGTTCTCTAAAGAAACTAAATCCTGGAAGATGAGCCAGGAAGAATGTACAGTGAAGAGGTCCCAAATGCTAGTGATCCAGGCCCAGGAGGAGGTGGTAAAGGAAATAATATGATGCTGAACCTTCAGCTGAAGCGATGAGTCTGTAATATAATACAGGGACTTGTCTCAGCATTAAATATTGAAAGACAATGTTAGAGGGGGCTCAGCTGTGTGAAATGTGGATGAATAAAAGCTAAAAAAACCCATTCTTTATATTTGGGAGCAGAAAGGGGGAAAAGACAAACAATGTAGCTCCTGTTGTCACTCCCCCATCTTAATGGTTTTTTTGCCTAAGAATTTTTTTTTTTAAGTAAAAAAGAACTTGTTCATGGCCATAATTCAATGGCAAATGGATTTTTCTTGTAACTATCATGTGACCTCCTCAGTGCTACGCTGAGATTCCATTTTCCCAGGGCAGGAGCTGCACTAGCTGTCTGGCTCAGGTCCTCAGAGCCGGTCTGCAGCTTTTCCCCTGAGGCATTGTGGGCAGAGCCACTGAAGTAAAAAAAACAGGGGATAGCGATGCTGGTGGACGCAGGCGATTCTAGCATGTTTGAGTGCATTTACCCAGTCCCCTCTGCTTTACACGTCACAGGATTTCATACGGAACGTTACCAACGGTGCATATCGTTTTTGGCTTGGACTTAACATGACATCCCCTGAGAGGAACTGGCTGTGGGTGGATGGATCCCTATTAAATCAAGCACTGTGAGTGCTGATGTTTAATGTGTTTATTTTATAGCTCTGAAAGAAAATCTTAATCCATTACCTTCAAACCTGAGTGCTTAAAATTAGTCACCTCAATCCAGATTCTGATTTTAAAAGTACCGAAGGTGACATCACCCCCTATGAGCCTGCTAGGAACTGAAAACCCTAATTTATGGTGCTAGAAAATTAGTTTCCTGTAAGGGCTTTTCACATATAAGCCTTCTGCTCCTGCATCTCAGGGCAGGTAAGCTACACATGCTGAGGTGAAAAGCTTGGAGGACTGCAAATTGGAAAACCCTCATTGAGAGAGAGAAAACACCTGTGCTTGTTTTATTAACTCAAGCCAGATCCACTACTCAGGGAGTCCCTGTGACATGGATTTAGGGCAATTATCCCATCTTTTCTGCCTAATTGTTATTAAGGCACCACCACAACGCACCAGACGACCCTGTCACATCCCTTCAAACAGGTCCCTCTTTTACTTGTGCTGAATACATTTAAACCACTGATACTACATTTTCTTCATTCCACAGGTTTCCAATAACTGGCCATGCTGAAGAGAACAGCTGTGGGCTGATAAAGGGGTTGCAGATTAGGTCTGACACCTGTGGTGCCGAACACAAATGGGTTTGCCAGAAAGAAGCCCTCCTGATCTAAACAGTGTCTTTAAGTATGCGTATTAATGGAACTGAAGTCTAAAGCATCCTCAGTGCTAATTGTAACATGATTATTTTAAGTGGTTGTGTTTAATCCTTTTAATGCTGAGGGTTTGTTACGTTAGAAATCTATTTTCAAAACAGAGTCTATTCCTCCATTGCTTGGTTTTAACAGAAGCTGTTATGAATCCCTGAAAAGCCAGCAATTTCCTGCTTATCTGAATCTGACTGAGCGCTCACACATTTTCAGTTGTGCACAACTGTTTCCTTTTCAAAGGCTGGAGCAGAGTTGGGCTGGGACACCAAGGAGCTCTTTTGGTTTGTTTGACAAAAGGAATTGTTTGAGAACTCTTCCACATGGGCTACACTTTTAAAACTAGCCTCTAAATCCGTTTGCCCAAAATCTCTGATTTAGTTCCTCAGGTCGGCTAGTTGTGTGTCCAGCAAACCTGTTTGGCGAACAAATCTACCCATATCTGAGACTCTGTGCTACCAAAAGGAAATTGAGTGGGCACGGTTAGAGGCAATATTCTGACAATTTGGGTCTAAGGCTTTCAGGTACTATGGGCATCCACATAGGGTGAGATTTTCAAAGGCAGGTAGGGCAGTCAGGCACTCAATTCTGATTAAAAAAAAGTCACTGGGAGTTGGTCTAACTGTGCTTTGTGCCTTTGGAAATCTCTAAGATCACGCAGTGTTCCTCTGATACTGTGGGCAAAGTTTGCAGCTTAGCTTTTAAGACGTTGTGGAAGTGGGAGGAAGGCAGCGAATGCACTGGGAGTCCTTGTCCACGAGCGGGATCACGTCACTGAAAGCATGACACGTCTTGAAGCCCAGAAAGCCAGGCAGATCCTTGTGCAGGGGAGGTCCCCCCGCAGTCAAAGTCTTTTTCTCTTTTTTTTTTCCTCTCTTTTTTTTTTTTTTTTTTTTTTTTTTTTTGGTGGTGGAGGGGCCACAGACATCTAAAAGTCAGAAAAAAAAGTTAAAGACTAAAAAGGTTCGTAAAAGCCACAATTAGCCATTGGAGAGTGAACGATTCACTAATGGACAGCGAACTGGTGCGTCTCTAGCGCCAGGGGTGGTTGAGAAGGAACTGACAAGGGTTAGCCTGCGCATTTTGGCTAGCCTCATGGCACAGCATGTGGGGAGATCGTGCATATGCGGGCCCGACCCTGCTACTGAAGTTCTCCGAGCAGCAGCACAGGGATGCAGACATACCTACACCAGAGCACCCATAGGAGGGGCACATCTCAAAGAACAAGAGAAATGGCTCTTTTTTTGATCTGGCATCATGGATGAGTCTAAGTATTCTCTGATAGAGAAATGTCAGTCAATCCTTAATGAATCCAGTTGTATCTAACATGTATTTCGGTGATGGGACCCGGGTATGCGATCGGACTCAGTGCACCAGTGGAAGTGATGTTTATCTGATCCTCTAACATCACCAATTTCTGCAGATCTTGTCTGCTTCATTGAGGATTCAGAGATTAACATTAAATCTATTCTAGCATATAACCAATGAGGGTGTGAATAACACGTGTAATCTTTCCCTTGGGGGCAGTTCTCTCCAGAAAGCTAAAAGATTTAATTGTTGGCATCATGACGTCAGACCTGTACCTGCTTCAATACTGCCCAGGTCTTTTTCCTCAGCTCTGTCCCGGTCAGGAGTTGGTGTGTAACTGGAGTATCCTCCACCTATAAAAAACAATTACTTACCTTCTGTAACTGTTGTTCTTCAAAGTGTGTTCCTCATGTCCATTCCAAGCAGGTGTGCGCACATTGTCGGAAGATTTTTCCCCATAGAGGTGCCACTCCAGGGGCGCCTATGCTGACCCAAGGGGTACTGCTGGGGAAAAAACTTCCGATGACTGTGCACACGGTGCACGCGCACCTGCTTGGAATGGACATGAGCCAGCCCTCGAAGAATAACTTCCCCTTCCCCAACTGTTGCAGCATCTTAAAGAAGCCCTTAAAAAAAAAGTCTTTTGCTTGTGGTTGGGAGCATGCCCTTATCCCACTATTAATAACCCAGCAATTGTGCCCTTCAACCACATAACTCATCCCTCCTTTTCCTTCCACTGATCTTTAGTCAGAAAAGATACATGTTTAGCAAATGTTATGCCCACTCCTCTTTTCTTTAGCTGAAGCAAAAATGTCAGTTGAAACCAGTTACCTTTCATGGCCTTAATCTGCCCCTCCTGTGGCGAGGGCCTCTTGACAAGCTGCTCTGAATATGGCTGACTCGGCTGCCAGCTCCATGGTTTGGCCGTGGCCATGCGCAGGAGTGCGTGGCTACAGTCCTCTGGGCTCCCACAGGAGGTCTGACATGCTGCTCAGGACCTACCTTTCACAGGAGCATCGCTCCTTTTGGGACAGACAGACACAAAGCTTTGTGGTCTAAATGACTCGAGAGCTAACCTTCAGTCCCTTGGTTGGACCCCCCAGCTCTCTCAAGGACGCACCACAGGCCTCGACACCCCCCTCAGGATTCTGCCCCAGCTGATCATCAGGACCTGCAGAAAGAGAGGGGTTACAGGGGTAGGCCACCATCCCCTTCTACCTTGACGTCAATGCCTGCCTCACCTAGACATTTGGGGAGCGTTCTAACCAGGTGTTTTGAAGGGACGCTTGAGGACACCATCCCAGTTCCTGTGACGCCAGCTCCGGTTTCTCCTTTAGTTGCAAACTGCCTTTCCAACTTCCTCCGTGCTTGGTCTCCTATCACCGCAGACCGTTGGGTGCTGAGCATTGTAGAAGTGGGATACGCCCTCCAGTTTATTTCTACCCCACTTTCCCATTCTTCTCACAAAGAATTTCTGGCCCAGGAGATTCAATCTCTCCTTCGGGTGGGACCCGTGGAACAGATTCCACAGAATTGAAGAGGGAAGGGTTTCTACTACTGTTATTTCCTAATCCTGAAAACCAAGGGAGGTCTCAGGTCTATTTTAGGCCTGCATCATCTCAACAGGATCAATTTCTGCATGGTCACCCTAACATCCATTATCCCCTCTTTGGATCCCAGAGATTGGGATACCACCCTCTATTTACGAAGGTACTTATTTTCACGTGTCAATACATCAAGGGACACGGAAGGTTCCTCAGATTCATAGTGAACCACTCACATCACCAATTCACAGTACTCCCGTTCGGATGGTCCGCAGCTCCTCAGGTTTCCACAGAACGTATGGCAATGGTGGAAACTTTCCTGAGGAGGTCTGAGGTGCAGGTCTACCATTAGCTAGACGGACCAGCTAGTCAAGGGCCGGTCCAGGGCTCACGTAGGATCTGACGTTCAACTCATTCAAGGCCTTAGGCCTTCTGGTAAATACAGACAAGTTTATCCTCTCTCTGCTGCAAAGGACCGAGTTCGTTGGGGCAGTGCTGGACTCTACCCAGGCCCAGGCCAGCCTCCAAGATTCCAATCAATCCATTTCCTGGTAACACAACTTAAACGCCATCCAATCACAACAGTCCAAAATTGTATGAGGTTCCTAGGCCAGTGTTATTTTGATAGGCCCAGCATGGCCCTGCCAATGCTGGCTCTCTACTCTGCTAGACCTCTGTAGCGACTCCAATCCCACATCTGTTGCATCTGGACCTGATCTCCTAGGACCCATCCGAGCCTAGGGTAGACTACCTGAAAATGCCAAGGTCAGGGCAGGTTGCAAAAGGAGAGCAGATTCTCCCAGCACAGGTGGGTGACACTGAAGTCAGACTTCCCAACCAGCCACAAACAGTGCTTCTGATTCCCCACACTGGTTATCAAGAAGTTAACACAAAAGACACAGCCCCCTGTACTGCATTTCAGTCTCTGGCTCCCAATCAGCCACTAAGTCCAGTAAAGAGACCAGTAAAGAGACCAGTTTAAACTCTATTCCCTTTACCAAAATGTTCTCCTGACCCCAAAGGGTCAGCCACATTGCCAGATCAGTGTAAGTTGGATCTTACCCAATATACGACACTGCCAGCCAATCCTTTAGTAACTAAGGATAAAAGTTTATTATAAAAGGAAAGAAACAAGGTGAGAGGTGTTATGATTAAAGCAATCACATCATATAAATGATTTGAAAATTCACATATATCAGGTTTTCAGCAGAATTGTGGCATTTGCAGGCTTGTAGAGTCCCTCTGTTGTACATCCAGTACCTGGATGGGTCTCAGTCCTTTGTTTCAAAGCTTCAGTTGTAGATGAGTTGATCCAGCGGTAGGAAGCAGGAATGAAGACTGAAGACAACATGGAATAGAGCAGCTGCCTTTTATGTCTCCGTGTCATGTGGGTTGTGGAAAAGAACAGTTACTTACCCGTGGAACTATTGTTCTTTGAGTGCTTGCTCATATCCATTCTCAAATTACCATTGTAAAATAGGAAAAATAGTTCCTAAGTCCTCCTCCTTTTCCTGTTTAGGTGAAATGGAGAGCTGACATTCTTGCCACAGTCTCAACATTTTTGTCCAAATGTATCTAAGACGAGGCCCTCTCCACTGCATTTTCCTTGCCCTTTGTATATGCATCAGGTTTGCTACAGATCCAGTTTCTCAGAGTGTAGCACCTTGAAGAGCTCACCGACAGATTGCTCAGATACGCGCAGTCCCCTTCCGCGCGTACTTGAAACCTGTAACGCAAGTCATGGAGCTAGTCAGGGGCTGCACATTTCCCCCAGACCACCATCAGTCACCATCAAGGTGACACGCCACACATTTAGATGGTGAAGCAGAACTGCAACACTCACAGGCTCTCAGGGTTTCCCCTTTCTGCACCAGTAACAGGATATACTCCAAACTCCTGCCTGGCAGACACGGATCAGAACAGGAGGAAACCTGTTAGGCAATCATGAATTCCTTTTTCTGCTTGCTATGCCTAGCCTGGAGCAGCTCAGCAAACCAGAATTTTTCTGTGGCCCTGCCATTAAGCTATCTTTAGAATTTTTCTTTTTTTTACTCTTTATGACTGACGCAAATTTTAGAAATACCAACAGAGCATTGCCCATGCAGCAACATCTTCCTGAGTCTGCAGAGCATGGAAATTGAAATGCACCAGGACAGAACAGTGAGATCTCTCTTTAGCAGCTTCAAATTAAAAGTAACTCAGGCCCAGATCCTCAGAAGGTATTGAGACCCCTAACTATACTATAGAAAGGGCACTGGGGGCAGAGATTAAGTCAAGAGACAGCGTGTTTCTTCTTGCCCAGTACTGTGCTATACAGAAGAGTTAATACTTTTAATACATTTTAAGATTAGAAGCTCTAATGTGGTAAGCTGTGGATCTGTCCAAGGTAGCATTTCACTCACTGGTGATTTATCAGCGGGAAAGCAAAAAGAAAGAAATGGACTCACAGCTGCTGGCTGAATTTGGTTCCGTTCACCCACTTCCAGGAAAGGTCTGATTCTCTTCGGAGGCCAATCCAGTGCTCAGCGAGGCCTCCATAGCGCATCATGAAATCCTTAACATAAGGACAGTGTGTATTAGACTCTGCACTGCTCCTCCGTTCCTGCCCCACAGGGCTTTGTGTGGCAGACAGTCGCAGCTAAGGACTTGTCCACATACAAGTCTTGTAGCACTTGAGCTATGCCCATGTAGTTAAAGCGTTACGATTCCCATGAATCTGGGCACATACTTATTGGTACAGAATTGATTATACAGGTGCAGGAAAGGGAATCAGCTATACCGCTCCAGGGCACCTTCATACGGGTGTAACTACATCTCTGCTATAACTATACCGGTAAGAAGCCAAAAGACACCCTTAAAAGAAGTTCAACCTTTTACTATAGACTAGGCCTCAGCTCGTCTCGTTTTTGGGTGGGATTTCCCTTTGGACTCTTGCAACAGGGGAATCCATACTACATGTATCCCCCCGCATGCCCCTCTTCTGCTGCTTCTCCCCTGCCCCAGCTTCCTTTAGATCTCTTAGTGGAGGGAGACAGCCACCAACTCCAATCACTCTGGCTGGTTGCCAAGAAAACCCAAAAATTAGAATCATAGAATCATAGAATATTAGAGTTGGAAGGGACCTCAGGAGGTCATCTAGTCCAACCCCCTGCTCAAAGCAGGACTAACCTCTGCTATATCATCCCAACCAGGGCTTTGTCAAGCCGCAGCTTAAAAACCTCTAAGGATGGAGATTCCACCACCTCCCTAGGTAACCCATTCCAGTGCTTCACCACCCTCCTAGTAAAAAACTTTTTCCTAATGTCCAACCTAGACCTCCCTCCCTGCAACTTGAGACCGTTGCTCCTTGTTCTGTCATCTGCCACCACCGAGAACAGCCTAGCCCCATCCTCCCTGGAACCCCCTTTCAGGTAGTTAAAGGCCGCTATCAAATCCCCCCTCATTCTTCTCTTTTGCAGACTAAACAAGCCCAGTTCCCTCAGCCTCTCCTCATAAGTCCTGTGCTCCAGCCCCCTAATCATTTTTGTTGCCCTCCGCTGGACTCTCTCCAACTTGTCCACATCCTTTTTGTATTGGGGGGCCCAAAACTGGACACAATATTCTAAATGCGGCCTCACCAATGCCGAATAGAGGGGAATAATCACTTCCCGTGACCTGCTGGCAATGCCCCTCCTAATGCAGCCCAATATGCCATTGGCCTTCTTGACAACCAGGGCACACTGCTGACTCATATCCAGCTTTTTATCCACCGTTACCCCCAGGTCCTTTTCTGCAGAGCTGCTGCCCAGCTCGTCGGTCCCCAGTCTATAGCTGTGCATGGGATTCTTCCTTCCTAAGTGGAGGACTCTGCACTTTTCTTTGTTGAACCTCATTAGATTTCTTTTGGCCCAATCCTCCAGTTTGTTTAGGTCACTCTGTATCCTACCCCTACCTTGCAGGGTATCTACCACTCCCCCCAGCTTAGTGTCGTCCGCAAACTTGCTGAGGGTGCAATCTACCCCATCCTCCAGATCATTAAAAAAGATGTTGAACAAAACCGGCCCCAGGACCGACCCCTGGGGAACTCCGCTTGTGACCGGTTGCCAGCTAGACATGGAGCCATTGATCACTACTCGTTGAGCCCTATGCTCTAGTCAGTTCTCTATCCATTTTATAGTCCATTCATCCAACCCAGACTTCTTTAACTTGCTGATAAGAATACTGTGAGAGACAGTATCAAAAGCTTTGCTAAAGTCAAGGTATATCACATCCACCGCCTTCCCTACATCCACAGAGCCAGTCACCTCATCATAGAAAGCAATCAGGTTGGTCAGGCATGACTTTCCCTTGGTGAATCCGTGTTGACTGTTCCTGATCACCTTCCTCTCTTCCAAGTGCCTTAAAATGGATTCCTTAAGGACCTGCTCCATGATCTTTCCAGGGATTGAGGTGAGGCTGACCGGTCTGTAGTTCCCCGGATCCTCTTTCCTCCCTTTTTTGAAGATGGGCACTATATTTGCTTTTTTCCAGTCCTCAGGGACCTCCCCCTGTTGCCACGAGCTTTCAAAGATAATAGCCAATGGCTCTGAAATCACCTCAGCCAACTCCCTCAGCACCCTCGGGGAGAGGACAGGAGAGGCTGGGAAGCCATAAAGCTGCAGCCTCCAGTCAGAAGCTGAGGGTTCAGAAGGGCTGTACTGATCACAGAGCCACATTTATAGCCAGGGCGGGGACTTAGCTTCCAGAAGTTCATTCATTCTGGTCTCCCATCCTGAGAGCCATCCAAGCTCCTACCCACACTACAGGGGTGGGGCTCTGCCCAACTCTGTGTCACCCCAAGACCAGTCTCCTGCAGTCACAGAAAATTTGCATGTGTCTCACCTTTTCCTGCTGGGTGTCGATGATAGCCAGAGAAGCATTGACTACAGAGCAGAAGTGCTGGCTAGAATCCCAGTTCTTTTCTTCCTCCGAGAAATAGTAACATTTCCCTCGGTATCCGATCCAGCCATCCAGACAGTCGAGGACAACAGGGGAACTTGGAGAGGGGACAACAGGGGAGCCAAGAAGAGGGACAGCAGAGGAGGATCCACAATCCAAAGGTCTCCTGTACAGGACCACTGAAAACGAAAGAACACGGGGTTATGAGATTGGTGACACATATATTCCTGCTCTCTGAGAACAGCAAATAGGAATGATCTCATCAGAGCCACGCTTCAGACTCCTTAACCCTCTGGAAGCTGCTCAGAGGACATTGGCATGGAATGTTGGGGCTGAATTCAACGAGGATGCAGAAAGACAAATTTCCCCGAATCAGTATAAAATGCTGAATTTAGAAGTAGGCCCAAATTCAGAGAGCAGAGTTGTCAAATGACCAGCAGGAGAATACAGAAAAGCTCAATTTTGCGTCCTAGCTGATCACAACAAACTGCTGCAGTGAGCGGGCTGATTCCCTCTTCCTGCTCTTTGCTTTACTCTCCTGGAGAGATCAAAGTGCGAACACCCAATTCAGGAGACAAAAGACTGAAATTGAGAGTGCTGGACCCAGCAGAGAGGAAGATGTCAGCTGCGCTGGGGCCTAACAATGCTCCCAAAAGAGGAAGGGCACTCACATAGCATTAGAAGCAGACTGAGGTCTGGCAGCTTCTCTGACTGGGTCTGCCTCCCCAATCACTGTCAATATGACAGCAGGATCAAATTATTAAACAATCAATGTGTAAGCACCTAGAAGATAACAGAGTAATGAATACCCAGCATGAATAGGTCAAGAACGAGTCATGCCAAACCATCCTAATTCCCTTGTTTGACAGGGTTACTGGCCTAGTAACAAACTGAGGAGAAGTGAAGGCAGCTATAAAATATACATATAAGAAGTGGAAGAAAGGGGGGAAAATTGAGAGTGAATATAAATCAGAAGTTAGGAATTGTAGAACACTGATAAAGGAAATCAAGGAATACAAGGAGAAATCTGGCCAGTAGAATTTAGGACAATAAGCAGGAGTTTAAAATATATTAGAAACAAGGAGAATCCTGATAATGGTAATGGTCCATTACTAGATGGAAATGAAAGAATTTTCAATAGTAATCCAAAAAAGGCATTTCTGTTCTGTATTTGGGGAAAAAGAGATGATGTAGTTCCATCATATGGTGATGCTAACACTCTTTCCACTCCAATCTCTGGAGAATGTTAAACAGAAGCTACTAAAGAGATAAGGGAGGGAGGTAATATCTTTTATTGGACCAACTTCAGCTGGCAAGACAGCATGAAGCTTTCGAGCCACACAGAGCTTTTTCAGGTCTGGGAAAAATATTCCCAGCGTCACACAGCACAATGCAAGGTGGAACAGATTGTTTAGTATAAGTAGTTAGCACATATTGTAAGGGACCTTTCAATGTAAAATGGCCCGTTAATGCCTCTGCAGTTGTAGGACAAAAAAAAGGGGTTAGTGGATAACAGGTTGTTGTAATAAGCCATAAATCCAGTGTCCAGTGGGGATTTTGAAAAGAGGCATGAAACATAATAGGCTGCAGATGAAATTATAGGAGAACAGTGCATTATGGGACACTGAAATCATGGTTCTAGTCACCCCTGCACAACTTGTTTCAGCCCAATGAAGCATTGGAAAACCTTGCCAAAACACACTGCACTAGATGGTGGTGAGTTGCACAGTGGGATAGCTACCCATGGTGCTCTGCTCTTTGCTTCACTTTGCACTGCTAGTGAGGATGCCCACACAAGTCAGTCAACACAATTTTGTAGTGTAGACACGCCCTGAGAAGGAAGTGAAGTATCTTTCAGCCAGGGACATGAACTGGTCACAAGGTGCCACCAGAACCCTAGCAATGAGAGACAGCCCCTTACATTGAGAGGCCAGGAATTAATTAAGGTACATTTCTTCCCCAAAACACAGCAGAAAGAATCATACTAGCTGGAAGCATAACCATTTCAGCGCCATCAGCAGCAGGATCACCATAACGAACATCAAGGAGATATTTGAAAGGCCAGCGCAGCGGATGAATATCAAGAGGCAGGTTTATTAGGGTCACGATGGGTAAGATATCGCTAAACTGTCTAAGCCACCCTAAACCCCGCCTCAGCTGGTTTCCCCCACAGTAATCACTCCTGCTTGCTCTCATCCTCACAGGGATTGTTTCCTTTGACAATCTTTTCTGGGATGGGAAAGAGTTTTGAGTCCGATCCCTCCAGTGATTTTTGAGCACATTACCTTTTTTGCACCACAGTAACTGAACCCCTGTGGCTGGCGCTCAGTGAGGAACAGACTCTAAGGCCACATCAACACTAGCAAGCTTACAGAGGCACAGCTGTATTGATGCAGCTGCACCGCTGTAAGATCGCTCGTGTAGCCGCTCTATGCCAGCGGGAGAGAGCTCTCCCGTCAACATAATAAAACCACGGGTGGCACTGAGTGGCAGTAACTATGTCAGCAGGAGAAGCTCGCCCATGGCTTCTCCCGTCCCTGCTCACAGCCAGGATCCAGCTGTCCGCGGTTTGCAGCAGCCCGGGTTTGGGTTTCCTTGTCAATTTCACCACTCCATCTGAGCCGACAAGAAAGATAGTCCCACCATGGATGTACAGGGATACAGCTACTACCTATCACACTGGATGGTCTCTCCAGTCTGGCTTCCTATGATGGAGAAATCCAGGCCATGATTTCTGCGTAGCCACACCAGGACCTGGGTAGAGGTGTTCATGGCCAGGTTCTGTCTGGACACAGGCACAGGTGGAGGAGCCAGAAGCAGTGTTGGCACTGGCCACGTGGCCCTTCCGAACCCTGCTACATGGCAATTTTTAGCCCCACTGCCCGAGCTCCGAGAGCCTGAGTCAGCCGACACAGGCCAGCCACTACCGTACCATGGGGCTTTTAGCGCCATGTAGACACAGCCCTAGCATCTGGCTTTTAAGCCCTTCTCTCCTATGTCTGCCCTGCCCTGTGTTAACACACGGAGGAGGGGTGAGACAAGGATGATTAAAGAGGAGTATGAATGGCAGGACAGGAAGCTAGAGCCTTACTAGTGTACACACATCTAGTAGGCCACTGGCCCCCACTCCCACACGGTCCCCAACAGACCACGCTGCAAACTTTAAGCAAACCCAAAACAAAACCCAGACAGACAAACAGGGTCCCTTGATGGAGGTGTCTGTGCTGCATTCAACAGCTTGTTTCAGGGGCACTGCAGCACCTGCCAGCCCAGCTCCAGGCATAGGGGAGGCAGGAAGGCCAGGCTGGTGCCTCAGGGGGACACGCTGCAGGCAAAAGGGCCCGGCTCACTGCAGCCCTGCACCTTGCCCCGTCAGTCACCATCACTGTGCACGGGCACCAGTGACTGTGCCCAGGGCACGGCAATAGTGACTGGGACCTAACGTGCTGAGATCTGCTGGGGGAACAAATGAGAGTCAGATCGTCCTGACACAGAGCCCAGGTGCAGGGGTTGTGAGGGGCAGCAGGAGGGTCTTGAAGGGACATCTCCCAGGAATCCTCTGTCCCAGAGGTGGAAGCCAGACAGGCCAGGAGGAGAGACTGCAACTAGCACCAGGGGGAATAGGATGCAGAGAGAGGGGAACAGCGAGGGCTGAGAACTCACCTGCCAGGACAGGAGCAGCGAGGAGAGCTAAGAACATGACTGCGAGGGCGACTCCGAGGACAATGATACATTTCTTGCCATTATGTTTCCTGCAGTTACAGTGAGGGGCTGCAAGAGAAAGACCCGTCAGACAGAGCTGCGAGGACCCGTCTCACTGACAGCCCCAGGGCCGGAGCTGCCCTAGAACATGCAGGCACTTGCTGCTGCCACTGAGAGCATGGCCCCACCTGGGGCAGTGTCAGTGTCTCTATCCCGCCTGTTCCCAGCCAGCCACGCCCCTTTACCTGGAGCTTTGTTCCTCCAACATATTCTTCCCTTACCTGCCTTCAGTGGCTGTGTGCTCTCACTGGAACTTGCTTCTTGCCCCATTGTCTCTCTGTCTGATTGAGGCTCAGGCTGTAGGCACTGCTGCAGGCACTGCTGCAGGCACCGAGCGCAGATCAGCGTCTCTGCTTGACTGTGTCCAAGTCAAGGGCGCCGTTAAGGCTGCTGTCCCAGGCAGGGATGGGGGACGTGGCCCTGGCTCCGGACTCTGCAGCCAGCCTGGAAGCGGAGACGGACCAAGCAGGACAGGTCGGTGGCGGGGGGGTTGATTTGTGGTTTCTCCTTCCCCGGGCCAGCAGCCCCAGCCCCTGCCAGAGGCGGTGCCATGATGATTAAATCACCCTAGAGCCCCACTGGCCGCCCCTGCTAGGGAAACCAGCCAGCGGCATCTCCCACCCGTGACATGCACCCACCGGGAGGGAAGAGAGCCCCCCCCCCAACACCCCCTTTGCTAGACGCAGGCAAGGCAGAGAATCAAAGGGGGGAAGCGCCGGAGGGAGGAACCGCGGCGCCCGGCCCCTGGGTGCGTTCCCCGCTCCCGAGCGCGCGTGGGGGGCCGGGATCATCGCCCGCCCGCCCGCCCGAGCACAGGGGGTGGGGGAGGGGCGTGACATAGTCGCGCGTTTAAGACTCTCCACCCACCCGCTCGGACCTTCGTCTCCTCCCGCCCGGGGCGGCCTGGCCACGACGGCGGAGTCTCTTACCCGGGCCTCGGGGCGGGCGGCAGATGCGGCGGGAGCCGCTGGAGCGCGGGGATCGGAGCGGCGGCAGCCGCGCTGCAGCATCGACCGACCTCCCGCCACAGCAGCGCGCGCTGAGCCCCGCCCCTAGAATCCCAAGCTTCCAACGTCCTATTCTGGCCGTTAGAATGTTTAAAAAAATCCCGGGCCGGGCCCTCAGCCAATCAGCGACTCGCTGGGGACACGCCCTTTCCCCCTATCCAGCCAATCGTAGGTCGCCAGGGACGCGTGGGGGCGGGGCCAGGCAACCGGCCTCAAGGTCGACCAGCCTCAGGATTGGTCCGATGCCGTTTGGCTGTTAGCGGGGGCGAAAAGACTCTGTCTCTAGCGGAGGCCCGCCTCTTAAAGGGCCAGTAACCTGCCCAGCCGGGGTCGGGATGGCGCCAAAAACTCAGAACTGGCAGCTTTTCTGATGACTCAGGCTGTGCGGAGCAGGCTCAGTAACATTTGCTGCAGCCGCTGCCCTTGCCCCACCCTTACTCCCCAAGCCTATTATTATACCCGCCCGCCTATGGGCACAAGAGCAAACCATCCACTGTGTAGAAAAGATAGCGAGTGGGGCAGGAGCCTGCCCTGGCTTAACCAGGAGATCGTCAATGATCTGAAACTTGGAGAAGAGCCCTGCAGAAAGTGGAAACTCGGTCAAATCACAAAGGATGAATATAAACAAACAACCCGTCTGCAGGGACAAAAGCAGACCGGCCAAGACACAACATGAGACGAAACTAGCTAGAGACATAAAAGGGAACAAGAAAACATTCTACAAATACATTAGAAGCAAGAGAAAGGCCAAGGACAGGGTAGGCCCGTTACTCAGTGGGGGGTGGGGAACAAATAACAGAAAACGTGGAAATGGCCGACGAGTTAAACAATTTTAGCGTTTCAGTTTCCACCAAAAAGGTTGGCAGCGATTGGACGTCTACCATAGTGAATGCCAGTGAAAATGAGGTAGGATCAGAGGCTAAAATAGGGAAAGAACATGTTCAAAATTCCTTTGACAAGTTAGATGTCTTCGAGTCACCAGGATCTGATGAAATACATCCTACTAAGGGAGCTGACTGAGGAGATATCTGAGCCAATAGCAATTATCTTTGAAAAGTCACGGAAGACGGGAGAGAGTGTGCCAATCTATGAAAAGGGAAGCAAGGACAACCTGGAGGATTACAGACCAGTCAGTTTAACTCCAGTACCCGTGTGTCCCAGCCAAGTGTCAGAGGCTGAGTCCTGGGCAATGACGTCGAGTTGTATGAATGGGTGGGAGGATGTTCATGAGGTGTCGTCCGATGTTGTTCGCCACTGTCTATTCCCGAAACAGGGACAGACTAACCAAACTACTATAACTGCCTTCCGCGGTAAAGCACTCCCTGGACTGGTGGAAAGACCCATCCAATGTCCGAGCAGGTATTCCATTCATGCAACTGCCACCAATGTTGACTCTAATGACAGATACCTCCCTAATAGGCTGGGGAGCTCAGCTCCCTGACCACAAGATTCACGGCAAGTGGTCTTCCACAGAAGTGATCCTCCATATCAATTTTTTGGAGCTAAGGGCTGTCAGGAACACCTGTGTGCACTTTCTGCCTTTCAACAAGAACAACCACATGAAGGACATGACGGACAATATTAATTGTATATTTTACATAAATCACCGGGGGGGTGCCAGATCTCCCTCCTTCTGCACAGAAGCACGCAAACTTTGGAGTTGGTGCATCCATCACACATGTTCATCTCAGCTGTCTATCTACCAGGGATACAGAACATAACAGCCAACCATCTCAGTCAGAATTTCTCTCATGACCATGAATGGGAACTGAACTCAAAGGTGCTTCGAGACATATTCGCCCTTTGGGGAACCCCCACTACAGATCACTTTGCTACTTACTGGAGCAAGAAATATCCTCGTTACTGCTCCATCGATGGCTTAGGGAAACATTCATTGGGAGACGCCCTCATCCTCCCATGGGACCTCTTGTATGCCTTTCCTCTCTATCAAAGGTCCTGTTGAAAACTCAAAGAGACAAAGCGAGGATTATTCTGATTGCCCCCTCCTGGCCAAGACAAGTCTGGTTCCCTTACCTGACACAGATGGCCATATATCCTCTGGTTTCTATTTGGCCCATTCCTCACCTGTTCTCTCATAACAGGTTGATCCTTCACCCCAACATGCTGCTCTTCCGCCTTCCAAGGCTTCAAGCTAAAATGCTCTGAGGAAGTGAAAGATGTGTTGCTACACAGTTCAAAGTCAACCACTCAACATACTTACTTTTAAAAATGGAAACAATTCCATGTTGTCATTCTAAGCACACAGACTCAATCTCGTCTTCCCTCCCTCTGATTCTACACTACATTTTAGACATCAAACCTCTCACTCAGCTTCCTTAAGGTAGATCTCATGGCGGCAATGACTTTCCACAGCCAGGTAGATGGGGACCACTGCATTATATTGATGAAAGATTTATGTATGATTGTGTCTTACTCCATGGGGGAGGCTACCACAGCTTCTCCAGGAACTAAAATCAGTATGTGAGGGTGTGAGTGATTAATGTGAGTCACTGATACTGTAAACAGCACCCAGAGGTACCAGCAGCTTCACCTCTGCACTCCTCTGCTAGGGCCACATGGCTTCCCCTTTTAACACACAGCACAACTTGTGCAGCCAACAGAAAAGGGAGGTCACAGCTTTAATAATTATGAGGAAGGTAGAGTGGGTTCAACAACTCAACCTCTTAAAAATGCTCTGGAGGGTGTGATTCCATCAGTGGTCCCTCTAGGCAACCCATTGCATTATTCAAACAAGCAAAAAGCTTAGTTTAAACCAGTTCAAATTGTTAAAAGCAAATAATTCCCAACTCAGCACTATCAAAGCCAGGCGACACTGAGTAAAGCCAGACAGCTTCGTAACACACATCAACTTTTCACACTCACGCAATCCCTACCTCTGATACTGCCACTATTATATCTAATGATCAAATAACCTTAGATTTCACCCCATTTCCATTCTAATTCTCAAATATTGATACAAAATTGCATCAAATTTGGCCCTTTTCCCTCACTAATTATTTACTGAAATAAAAAATCCCCTCAGATTTTGCAGTACTGCGCTATGTCCCAGGGGTGTTGTGAAGCATCATTACCTGTATTTTACACACGAGGATGCAGGCACAGAGAGATGAAATGACTTGACTAAGGTTACACAGCAGGTCAGCCTGAGAACCAGGAACAGATCCCTGGACTCCTGAGTGCCATTTAGTGCCCTCCTCACTGAGCCATAGCTGCTGTGTTAGCGCCTCAGGTCCCGTCTGCCACGCTGTGGGGCAGGCAGGAGCAGATTGAGGTCAGCATTACAATGGAGGGAGAGCAGGGCTGGACAACAGCCAGCAGGAACTATGTGCTATGCCGTGTGTACAGCATGAGGGTGGAAAGTAAGTTCTCACCAGACTAGCCCTGCCAGCCGAGAGAGTGCTGAAGAAATGTCACCAAATCGTCTCACGGAAAATTCGAAGGTAGAAGAGGGCGAGCACCAGGATAATGAAGTCAAATTCTGAGTCCGGGATGAGCCCTCCTGACAGTGTGAGAAGCTGGCGTATATAGGTGGCAGGGGCACGTATTAGGGGAAGGAGGGAGGTTGAGTTGGTTCAATGAAATAAAGACCACACCCAACACCTTACAAAAGGTCCTTCAAGGAACAATATGTGCCATGCATCAATAAATCCTGCTTCTCTCACTTCTCTGTGCTTGTTCATTCCTGTGTGGGTATAAACAGTCTCTGGCACTTAGCAGCAGACGAGACCTAACCGCTGAAGAAAGGGCCTCTGGTTTCTGCACTGTTCCGCGGCAGTGCATGGGCCGAAAGTTCAGCAGCAGATTCTGTATATTAAAAATGCTTTTACATGGAACAACCAACATGAATAATCCAGTGCAGTGTTTCTCAACCTTTAAATAGCAAGTACCCCCTAACTTCTGAACATTTCAATAAGTACCCCAACACTCAATTTTCCACTCTGAGAAATACAGTCTTTTTCCCCTTTACCGCTGGATGACTGGATTTCTCATAAAGCAGGAGAGTTCTGAGTTCTGCAGTGCTGTGTGGCTGTGGCAGATCACAACCCCCCTTCTGTTTCTCCCCTCCTTCCTCCTCCCCTTCCTCCATATAGGAGCAAAGGTCAACACCAGCCAGTCACTATGGCGTGATGGCGTGGTCACGTGGTGTTTTCCTCACACAGGCGAGAACTTGTGAGGTATGAGCAGACACTAGCGGCCCACCAGAGTGAATCGCAGCGCTGCCCATGGCCGTCCCTAGGAGGGTGCGGGCCTGGGGCAAATCACTGTGTGGTCAGCCTGCCTCCCAGCTGGGAGCTGGGACAGGGCGGGAAGCAGGCGGCTGCCACCTGGCTTCCCCAGAAGTTGGCGGCTGCTGCTCGCCTCCCTTCACTGAGTTTTTCGCCGCGTACCCCCTGCCTGTGTCTCGCGTAACCCCAGGGGTACACGTACCAGGTTGAGGAACTATGATCCAGTGGAATGAAACTTCCTTTGGGTTATTTATTTTGATGTACATTTCCTGCCTTCCAAGAACTCCAGGGTTTTTTTAATTTATTGATTGGTGACTGCATTGTGGATGTGGGTTATCAAATGAATATTGAGGGAAAGCTGAAGGTTTTGTTGGCTGGGCAGAGGATATCGGGGGATTCTGGCACCTGGAAAGCCATTTGGGATTGTGCAATAAATCATGGGTCTTTATTCTGAAATGGTCAGCAGTGTTGGAAAAAGATTTTAAATGAGGTTCGTATACTTTGCACTAGATAGAAAAGAGATCTACGCAGGTAGTTGGGCAGTCTCTAAAAGAGTTTATTCTGCAGAAGGTCAATTCTCAAGCCTACAAGTGGACAGTGGAAAAAGACTCCGAACAAAGGATTACAGACAGTTTTATACTTTATTGCTACTTAAACATTTATGACAAGACTATACATATTTTTTTTACAAGGGCTTAAATTTATTTTTTTATTTACTATTGGCTTATATCATCTTTATTTCTACTTGCAAAGATATACGTTATTTATAAGGTGTTTTTGTTGATGCTTTACAGTTAGCTACATCTTATTTATCAAGGCTGCCGAGGCTTATTTTTTACTGCATTTTTTTTTCTGCATTTTAGCAAACTTTCTATGATCGTTGAACAGAGTGGAATGGCTTGGCCTGTCTGTAAACATAAAGGGGCTAGCTAAAATGGAGTAACTGTGATCAAGCAACTAAAAATCAGCTAACAGCAGTGAACAGTTAAATAGTGAATTTGAACTCAGTACTCCTGAAAATCAGGCCTCAAACTAGCACAGGATATTATTTATACGGAATAATTCAACTAGCTGTAAGGTTTGTACTGTTATTTCACTGACCTGCAAACGAGCTTGTCAGAGAAAATCTGGACCTTTTCACTGATACCAACAACAATTTACTGACAGCAAATTTAATAATATGAATATACTTCATCAAAGTGTGCATTTATCCACATTTGACAAGAACCAGTTTGGGAAGAGAATTCAGATACAATTACAGCAAAACCAGGGAGATTGCTATGAGATAAAGAAAGATGAGTGACATACAGAACAAATATGCAATTTTTAATAACAGCTTGCACCTGATGAAAACAACGCGGATATAACAGAGGCTGGACATTTTTGTTTTAATTGATTGCATCTCAAGGGGGTTTTCCATATGATGCATTCGTATTTATTTTATATTCCTGGTATTGCCAGAAGAATTCTTGATGGTATAGGGGGTGGAAGAGATGATCTAGCTGGAAATCCAGTGCATGATGGAACTTTTGCATCACTCCTATGTTTTGCATCAATCCAATATTTGTCATCTCCTTTTGTCTCTAAATTTTATAATTGGCAGCAGACACAAGGGAACTGATTGGGCTTTCAGGTCCGTGTTCATTTTAAATTTACTTTGGCAAAATCCATGTGGAAACTAACCCTTTGCTTCTCTCTCTCAATACACCTCACACAGCAAACCAGAGCTTTCCGGAAAGTTTTAACAGACAAATTTCCTTTTCAGGACCATTCGGTGCGGATCGTTAATAAGGTGAAGAGGAGAACACAAGCAATTTGCCTTAACGGGGAAAATGCATTATTCGAGAAAGTATACTAACGCATTGAAACTGACCAAATGATAAATACGACATCTATTCTTTAGCAAATCCCACCCTAAGTTATTTAGGAGCACAGGTTCCATTGAAAGTCAGCGAGTCCGACGTCACTTCACTTCTCTTGAAAATTCGAGGGTTAAAATCAGGCACCCACTGACTGCAGCATTTTAGCATCCATTCGCTGGTGGCGGCTAACTAATGACCAGCTCATGTTAAACCTACCTGCTCCCTCTTCCGGCCTCTGCAGCCAGGCCTCCTCCTGCTCCCCCCTGCCCCAGTTGAGGGGTCTCTCCCTGGCCCTTGGCTGGGTCCCTCTGCCACTAGAGGCTCCCCTCTCACCAGACAGAGTTGACCTCCAAGAAGCATAGAAACCCAGGCTAGAGTGCCCCTCTATCCTCCCCACCCCCCAGCTCTAGACCCATGGAGCTATGGCTAGAGTGTTGTTCCCCCCTCAGCCCTGTCTGTGCAGATGGAGGGGAGACTGAGGAGGAACTGGCTGGCTGAGTCCTCCAGGGTCATAGAGATCAGTACAGTGGGGGCTAGAGGAGCCCATTTCATGGGGACTGTTGGGCACCTCAGGGACACAGGGTGAGCTGGGAGCCTGGGCCCCAGGAACCTAACTCAGAATAGAGAATGTCCCGGGGACCGAACCTACGACGGGAACGAGATGAATCATAGGAACGTCGCCGAGCAGGGGGCCTCCCGAGTACAAACCCGAAAAGCGGGCGGAGTCTCTCCCCGGCGAAAGAGGCCGGTGGGAAGGTGACGATCGGGTTCCCGTCACTGGCATTGAAAATTGCAACCCACCCCTCTTCGCAGTCCAGATACACCCGGATCCTGCGGGGAGCCTGGCGCAGGAACAAGGGGGTGCTCAGCTCATGGGATGTGAGAACCCAGCAATGATCCTTAGTGACCTCCATGGCCCAGATCCCCTGCTCAGGACTAGGGCTGATCTCGCCCTTCCTCTGCACAGACTCTGGCCACCCCCACAGCTCAGCATCGCCCATCCCCCACCTCCACCTTCCAGCAATGTCTGCCTGTGGTGAATCCCTCACAGCCCAGCACACAGCGCTCAGTGTCAAATCTCACAGGTGTGTCGGGCACTTGCTGCCGTGTGCGTCCCCATCCCACACTTCTCCGATCCGCAGACAGGATGAGCCGGGGATGGGCTGTGTCTGGATCCAGAGTCACGTGCGCTGCAGAGAGAGAATCGGCGCGTTAGGGGCAGAGCTCAGCCCCAGGGCAGGGCCCCATCCTGTCGGTGACAGAACCTGCCCCAGCTGGTCCCAGTGAGTCCGGCCATCTGCCCCCTCCGGGATTTACCCAGCCCTGCAGGGGAGCAGCTCTGAGATCTCAGCAACGTGCCCGGGGGATTCACGCCCCTGACAGCCAGTTCAGTGACAGTGAAAGGATCAGCTCAGCTGAGCCAGACCCCAAAACCCAGAGTTTGTCCCTCAGTTATTCCATCCTGGTGCGTGGGGTAGAGACAAGGGGGGTCACAGCAGTTGTCCCCAAACTCTGAGGTGTGCCCTCCTAGGGGAGCATGGAGGAACATTCGGGGGAGGGGAGGGCGCGCATGGCCAGGCCAGCCCTGATGGGGGGCGGGGAAGGAAGGCCACCCAGCCCCACTCTACCCCCAGCTCTGCTCCAGCCCCACCTCCAGCCATGCTCCTGGCTCCGGGCCCCAGCTCCACTCCTGGCCCCAGCTCCCAAATGCGGCTCCCAGTGGGGCGTGAACAGATTACATTACAGGTAAATGGGGCATGACATAAAAAGTCTGGGGAGCACTGGGTTAGAGGGAGATGGTTTCAAGTCACTTTTCTCCTTCCGTTATTCTCCTTGGCCCTGGTGTAAGTTACAGGGGGCTCAGGGCTGAAAGCAGAGAGCACCCAGAGTGTAATGTATTCTGTCTGTGCCCCCAGCACGTCACCCACCCCACCCTCTGCTGTAAGGGCTGGGAGCAGAGTTGCTGCAGAGCCCCTGTGCCAGCTCCATACTGACAGGGGTGGCAGCTCCTCTCCACAGGAGCTATTTTCTGGGGTCTGTGTCCATGCACATTAAAGGCACCTTTACTCTGACAGAGCAGCATCAAAGGGCCTGGGAACCAGGCCCATGAATCTTTCCTCGTTCGCACCCACCTCTCCCCACAGATGTGATTCGAGATCCTGGCATCGTAGGAGGGTCCCAGCAGATTACAGGGAATTCAGAGCACCCCTGTGCAATGATGCAACTCTTCAGAGCCCTATCCCCTTGCAGAGCCCCCTCCCTGCTGAAGATCAGAGTTAGCTGAGAAGCAGAAAAACTGCTCCTACAGAGACATCACCGGGTCTCCGTGGTTCGGAGTAGGTGTAGTGCAGTTGAGGATGCCACACACTTCTGAATGGCTGCTCATCTGCTGGGCTACCAGGGGGACTTTCCAGACTCCACACTGCTGGCCACGAGGCTACTGAATGGCTAAAATGTGTGGTGCTTTCCTAAGCCCTTTTGATACTTATATAAGTGAAAAGAAAAATTTATAGATTTCTGTTTTCTCTCTCTACTTTGTATTTTACATGTTGAACTTTTTCCCATCCTTGTTGTACCACTTGTGCGTTCGTTAATAAATAAAAACAACAACAACAATACGGCCAGGAGATGTGATGCATGTGCACAAAGAGTTCTGAGAAAGAGGTGAGATGTTCGTCTGATTTTCCAAAAGGTTTGCTAAAAGATTTTTAAACTCTCAGCTCTCTCCTGAGACACACGGCCTCTCCTCTCCCCAGCCCATCTCATACCCCACCACTATTTAAACATTCTCAATTATGACAGAGAAAAGAATCTACTTTTCTTTTTTTAGGAAAGGTCTGTGTAGCTCCCAGGAACACGATGTTCAGCTTCTGGCAAACGCAAAATTGAAACGAAACCCAACTGTGGTGCTGCTGATGTGCCACCATCATTCATATGAAAACTTTCACTTGATCCCAGAAACTTACCTTTGTCCAGCTGCAGTCTAGATGACAGTGTGTCTACAGGGAGAAAAGGGTGAAAAAGATTAAATGTCATATTATAAAACCAAAGCAAAATGGAAAGAAAACAAACTGTATTAACTTACAGTTAATGTGGTTAAGTGCAATTCAGATAGATACGAACCACTACACACATCACTAACACACAACCCCAAACATTAAAAACTAAGGCAGTTACCGAAGGTTACATAAACATCTCTGAAACAGCACATAATTCCCACACAGAGCAATAAACAGAAACATTTCCACTGATTAGCATTCAAACAATCTTAAGTCTGCTTCTCTACCACTAGTGCTCACAACCGACTCATCCCTCCTGACAGAGTTGGAGGACTCACAGGGCATGTCTACACTGCAGTGTAAGCCCAGGGTCAGTAGAACCTGAGTTAGGAAACCCTGGGTTTGTTAAACTAGAGTTCGAACATCTACACACATTTGTAAGCCCAGGTTAGGAATTGATGAACCCTAGGTCCCAACCTGGGGCTCCAGCATCTACACTGCATTATGCAGGCCCGAGTCCAACCACCCATCTCCCAGAATTCCTAGCACCCTGCCAAAATGATGCTGTTCTAGCCCTTTGTTTGTGGTGCAATGTGGAAAAACGTGACTGTCCACCAAATCTGACTGGGTCGGTGCTGAGGCCGGTTTTGTTCAACATCTTCATTAATGATCTGGAGGATGGGGTGGACTGTATACTCAGCAAGTTTGGAGATGACACTAAGCTGGGGGTAGTGGTAGATATACTGGATGGCAAGGATACGATACAGAAGGACAGACAAATTAGAGGATTGGCCAAAATAAATCTGATGAGGTTCAACAAGGACAACTGCACAGTCGTTCACTTAGGATGGAAGAATCCCATGCACAGCTACGGACTAGGGACCAATTGGCTAGGCAGCAGTTCTGCAGAAAAGGCCCTGGGGGTTACGGTAGACAAGAAGCTGGACGTGAGTCAGCAGTGTGCCCTGGTTGCCAAGAAGACTAACGACATATTGGGCTGCATTAGTAGAAGCATTGCCAGCAGATGAACGGAAGTGATTATTCCCCTCTATTCGGCATTGGTGAGGCCTCATTTGGAGTACTGTGTCCAGTTTTGGGACCCCACTACAGGAAGGATGTGGACAAATTGGAAAGAGTCCAGCAGAGAACAAAAATGATTAGGGGACTGGAGCACATGACTTACGCGGAGAGGCTGAGGGAACTAGGCTTGTTTAATCTGCAGAAGAGAAGAGTGAGGGGGGATTTGATAGCAGCCTTTAACTACCTGAAAGTGGGGTTCCAGGGAGGATGGGGCTAGGCTGTTCTTAGTGGTGGTAGATGACAGAACAAGGAGCAATGGTCTCAAGTTGCAGTGGGGGAGGTCTAGCTTAAATATCAGGAAAGACTTTTTCACTAGGAGGGTGGTGAAGCACTGGAATGGGTTACCTAGGGAAGTGATGGAATCTCCATCCTTAGAGGTTTTTAAGGCCAGGCTTGACCAAGCCCTGGCTGGGATGATTTATTTGGGGTTGGTCCTGCTTTGAGCAGGGGGTGGACTAGGTGACCTCCCGAGGTCCATTCCAACCCTCATCTTCTACGATTCCATGACTGCCCAGAGGACAAAGAAAGTCAGCCGTGGGATCATGGGATACTTTCGGCAGACTCTCAGAGCACAAGTCCAGTGGGGCTACCTCTACATTGCAAAGCAATAGGCCTTGAACCCGGGGTCCTGGCTTAATTCAGGCTTGGACCTTTCACCACTTGGGGTCCTGGTACCCTAGGTCTGAATACTGAGTTACCACAATTTGTGTGGAAAAGGACGGGGGTTAGACTTGAGCCTGAGTTTGAACCCTGGACTTATATTGCAGTGTAGACATACCCAGGATCTCCAGCTCAGAAGGAGATCTCATGGAGATACTCTAAAGCAAGAGAAAGGACTTGCAAGGAAAAACTCCAAACAGACATACCTAAAAGCAGTGAGTTCTGGAAGAAGCTCAGGCTGAGGTTCATGTTTATTGCTGATTAAAAAAAAGGAAAATCCCCAGACCCTAATCCAGTGTGTCTATGCTGTATCGAGACCTGTGATGGGAATTCATCAATCCAAATGATTAGTTGACTCTTAAATCCACAATCATTGTCCCCAAGAGTTTTTCCCATCTCTGTCAATTCCCCAGGTGACTGTTTATTACCTTTGAATTTCTTCACTGCGGTCTCCAGAGATGCAAAGTTTCGAGACGATTCCCAGATTCTCCATTTCAGTTCAGAAGAAAAGGCCTCTGGCTTCTGAAACTTCTCCCTCTCACATCTAAAGAACAAACCAACTAGAGTTACTCCTGATGGAGCTCATTCATATTTGTTTTTTTCTAAAATGTATTTTATTGAGTGAATGGTTGTAGCTCAGCAAACCTTAGAGGATTAAATTCACTATTGCCCCATGAATAGGTACACGACCAGCTGTGACACGACCAGCTTCCCGTTCATTTTGTGAGACCAATATTGGAAAATGAACTCAGGTCTGGTGTCCACATTTGAAAAAGGACTTTGAAAATTGGAGAGGGTGCGGAGAAAAGCCCCCAAAATGATTTGAGGGCTGGTAGAGAATGCCTTCTACTGAGAGATCAGCAGCATTTGAGTCTGGTGTACAAACACCTTCATGGGGAGAACGTTCTGGGTACTAAAGGATTCTTCAATCTAGCAGACAAACGCATCAGAAGAACCAGTGGCTGGAAACAAAAGCCAGACAATTCAAATGGGAAATAAGGCAACCATTTTTAATAGTGAGAGTGATTAGCCATTAGAAGAGACTCCCAAGGGAAGTGCTGGATCCTTCATCCCTTGATGAATTCAAATCCAGACTGAATGCTTTTCTGGACCATGTTTTAGGGAAACACAAGTTAGGCTTTACTCAAACACAAGTTACTGGGCTCAATACAAGAATAATTGGGTGAAGCTTTAGGGCCTATGATATACACGAGGTCAAAGTTGATGATCAGACAGCTATAGACTAGGGGACCGACTGGCTAAGTAACAGTTCGGCAGAAAAGGACCTGGGGATTACAGTGGATAAAAAGCTGGATATGAGTCAGCAGTGTGCCCTCATTGCCAAGAAGGCTAATGGCATACTGGGCTGCATTAGGAGAAGCATTGCCAGCAGATCACGGGAAGTGATTATTCCCCTTTACTCTGCATTGGTGAGGCCACATTTGGAGTATTGTGTCCAGTTTGGGCCCCCCACTACAGGAAGGATGTGGACAAATTGGAGAGAGTGCAGTGGAGGGCAACAAAAATGATGAGGGGGCTGGAGCACAGCACTTATGAGGAGAGGCTGAGGGAACTGGGCTTGTTTAGTCTGCAGAAAAGAAGAGTGAGGGGGGATTTGATAGCAGCCTTTAACTACCTGAAAGCGGGATTCCAGGGAGGATGGAGCTAGACTGTTCTCAGTGGTAGTGGATGACAGAACAAGGAGCAACGGTCTCTAGTTACAGTGGGGGAGGTGTAGGGTGGATATCAGGAAAAACTTTTTCCCTAGGCGGGTGGTGAAGCACTGGAATGGGTTACCTAGGGAAGTGGTGGAATCTCCATCCTTAGAGGTTTTTAAGCTGCGACTTGACAAAGCCCTGGCTGGGACGATTTAGTTGGGGTTGGTCCTGCTTTGAGCATGAGGCTGGACTAGATACCGCCTGAGGTCCCTTCCATCACTCATCTAAGATTCTACGATCACATGGTTCTTTTCTTAAACTTTATGAGTTTGGGGTAACAGCCTGATGCATATTTGAAGACTCGGTGAGCTGGCCAGAGGGCTGCGTCTTGAGGCAGAAGTTGTAGCTCCTACACAGAGATGGGGAGTGAGAAACAGGACTATGGGTGGGGGGAGCCATGATGGGAGGCGTCAGACCTGGAAGAGAAAGTTACTCCCCTGGGCAGCCAGGAGGAGGCACCACCTGTAGGGAGTACAGCAATCCATGACAACATCCCAGACTGACATTCGCCTTTTTCACAACCGCACCACACTGTTGACCCATTCAGTGTGATCCACTTGAACCCCAGATCTTTTCCTGCGGTACGACTGCCTGGCCAGCTAGTCCCCATTTTGTATTTGCACATTTGATTTTTCCTTCCTAAGTGCAGCACTTTGCACTTGACATTCAATCAAGACGTCTTCAACTGATCTTAATCCTTCTTCCCTCCCACCCTTTATCTCTTGTGTTTATTTGGACAATAAACTCAATGGGGCAGGGACTCTCTCACCACATATCTGTGCAGTGCCCAGATTACTGGGACCTGATTTTGCGTCTAGGCACTATCATAGTACTGCTAATAATAGCACATTATAAACTCTGAAGAGCAGGGAATGTCTCTTCCATCATATCTGTTGCCACACCAAGCACACCGATAGAGCTCACTGCATAATAAACAATTAAACAGCTCATTGAGTAGTCACAGGATGGCACTGACTTTCCTTCGCTACTAACCGAGGTGGAGTTTGGAGTCTCTGACCTAGAAATGAAAAACTGCAGATGCAATTTCCTGAGGTCTCCTTTCCTCCAGCTGCGCTATAAATAAATACCCGGTTTGTTGGTATTTGTCTAGTAAAAATGATACAAGTCCCAAGACTAGATTTAACAGAGGAAAATGGGGAACCAGCCCCACGCTGTGCACTGCTGGACTATCAGGAGCAATGACTCCTGTCCAAAATCCCTTGTCTGCATTGGGAAGTGAGAGTAAGAAGGAGCCACCTACCTGCTCAAGGTGTCTTTGATGTCCTAGAGGAGAAAGATAAAAGGAAATTCAGTATATCAATTTCAATATATCATTCTCTATGTTCCGCGATGTGTGAAAAAGTGTTTCTTTGCATCAGTTTTGCCACCTTTTAACTGTATTGACTGCCCCTTTGTTCTTGCATTAGGAGACAGGGAGAACAGGGTTTGGAGTTGGCCATTTTTGGAGGAGTCTTCTCCAACTAGAATTCAAAAGAAGTTTTTTTTTCATTTAGGATTCAGTCCAACTGTAGTAAGTATATTTCCATTGAATTAAATGGGCATTGGATCAAGCCCTTAAGGAAAAACAATGTATGTTTTAGCCATACTGTATGTTCTGACCTTCCAATCCTACACTCAAAGTGCAGGGTTAGGTAAATTTCTTTCCCTGTGAAAGGTTCCGGGTGTTTCTAACACCATCTCACCTGCAGGAATTCACTAGCTGGCAGCTGGCACTTCAGCTCCATCTCACTGATCAGTGAATTCAAAGACGATATTTCTTCTGATAGTTTGGCAATACAATCATCCCTCCTCTTTTCAATTTCCTCATTCAGCTCTTCCAGCGGGGCCAGCAGGAGTCGCTCTTGTTCCTCCAGAAACTGGCGGAGTCGCTGAAACACAGACACAATCCTCTGCCTCTCAGTGTTTAGCTTATTCTGAAAGGAAGACGTAAGAACCGGGAAAGCACAGGTCAAGGACGGGAACACTGAGTGAATTATGGGACATTTTATAAAGCCTTATGTACGCACATGGGAGCATGTCATTGCAACTCCACAGCTTCTGACGTTTTATGGAGAAAATATTCTAGGACTGGGGGTTGTGACCCCTCAGGGGGTCATGAGGTTATGGGTTGGGGTGTCACAAGCTGGCAGCCCCCATGTAAACCAGGAAGTGTGGCATGGCATGAAGAGGGGGGTCATCACAGCCTGAAGTATTTTCAAAGTGGTCCCAGCAAAAAAAAGTTTGAGAACCCCTGCAATTTTTTCAGTAGACAGAAGATTTTCCAATAGATTTTCAAGAGTCCTAGCTGGTGTTTAGAATATGAATTTATTTTTCATTATTAGGATATTCTGTTATCTGTGACTTCTAGAGAACCAGCTCCTTCTAACAACAGGAAGGACAGCAGGTGTGGGGTTCAGAACTGGACAGGCAAGGATTACTTCTAGGAAGCAAAGAGTAGAACCCAAACGAAGAAGCACTAGACTTGAATTGGGGAACAGATGCTCTCCACAGAATGCAGATGTATAGGGCTGTGTTTTCTAAACGGGCTCGAAATTTAGAGCACCTGTCACACTGGCTGGATTGAGGGGGGAGGGGGATTTTTTATATTATTGGACATCAATATGTCAAAATCATAATAATTCATGTGAGATGTGCCATGTCTGGTACTATTAGAAAGGCTGTAATGTGCTAAGTAAGATGATAATGTTTTTGTTCATGTGTTATATGTGTAATGGCATTTATGGATATGGTTGATATATCTGTATTTCAAATTGTGCTGTGCATGGGTAATGCCCCCGACGGGATGACTGCAGGGATGGCCTGCTTAATGGCCCATTAAGAGATTCACAGGTGCAAGGAGCCCAGGGGGAGAAGCCAGGGATATACCTGATAAGTCACCAGGACTTACTCATGTGACTCTGGACTCCAATTTGGTTCCTGTAAAATTCCACAAGCAGCATGGAAAAAAGCCAGAGGCCCGGGATCTATTTTGTCTTTAGTCTCCAGCATGCCTCTCGATCAATTCATCTACAACTGAACTGAAGCTGTGAAACAAAGGACTGAGACCCATCCAGGTACTGGATGTATACCAGAGGGATTATACAAGCCTGCAAACTCCACAATTCTACTAGAAACCTGATATATATGGACTTTCAAATCATTTGTATATATCTGATTGCTTTAATCCTTTAACATTTCTCTTATCGTTTGTTACTTTTTATAATAAATCTTTAGTTTTAGTTACTAAAGGACTGGCTGGCAGCGTGGTATTTTGGGTAAGAGCCAAACATATTGATCTGGTGCTGTGGCTGACCCTTTGGGGTCAGGAGAAACCTTTTCAGTAAAGAGCAGAGAGTTTAAATAACTGGTCTCTTTACTGGAGCTAGTGGCTGATTGGGAGCCAGAGACTGAAATGCAGTAAAGGGGGCTGTGTGTATTTGTGTACTGGCTTCTTGATAACCGGTGTGGGGAATCAGAAGCACTGTTTGTGGCTGGTTGGGAAGTCTGACTTGAGTGTCACCCACCAGTGATGGAAGAATCTGCTCTGCTTTTACAGCCTGCCCTGACCTTGGCATTTTCAGATGGCTTCCCTATGCACAGACGAGTCACAGCACCAACAATTGCTCTGGTGAGTTTTGAATGCACAGTTTCGGACACCTGCACTGTCACACTGTTAATCTCTAATTTTAATCCACACAGGGATTCTGAGCACAAATGAGGTTGCTGGCAAGACATCTATTTGCATCTGCAAGTTGGAGTTTGCAAGGCACTTAGAAATGTGTGCATGTGACCAGACAGAAGCCCACCAACTCATGCCATTTCTAGCTCCTGATAGTTTCTTGCTCCGAAGATATCATATTTAGAACCCAAATCTTATTCATAGCAAAATCTAGCAGCGAGATCACTCATGGCCTATTCCATAGCTCACTGAAATCAATAGGAGTCTTTTCAGTGACTTCAGTAGGGTTTGATTAGGCCTTAAGAGACCAGCCTTTTCCAGGGCAGCAGATTTCTACAGCAGCTGACCCTCACTGTCCTGTTTTGATTCTCTGTTGGAAGGAAAGCTGGCCAAAAATGAGGAAGATTTTGCAAAACATTCTGAAATGTCAAAGTTGTCTCCCTGTCACAGTGTTCAAAATGGGACAACTTTTAATATATTTGAAAAATATCTCGAAATAACTTTTGAAAAATTTCACATTTGTTTCCCCTTTTTTTCTAAAATGAAATAAAATAATGTCCATTTCCACTTGCCCGTCCCCATTTCTTCTTTTTATTCCTTTCTCTTTCTAACTCTTCAAAACTTCTCCCATTTCAGAAAAAGTGGCAAAAGGGAAAAACTAGAGAAAAAACCTGGAAATTATTCATTTTATTGCACTCTTTGGCAAAAAGAAATAAACAGGGAAACAAAGGGATAAAAAGAAAGATTTTAAGTTTTTTCAGCTTTTTAAAACCAAAAAAAAAACACTTCAGTGTGAAATGAAAATAAACGTTTTTGTTCATTCTGAAATTTCATGCAAATGACATTTTCCCATGGGAAAAACTGTTTTCTACAGGACATTTTTGTGGTTGAAAAATTTCAACCAGCTCTAGTTGAAAGACAAAGGAGAAACTACTGTCAGCTAACCAAATTACACCCATGTCATCAATGGAAATATTTGGATTATTAAAACTTACTTTAATGCTCCATTCTCCTGCTTACACTCAATTAAACCAGAACAGTTTTTCATAATAAGTCAGTCTTTCAGGAAAGGGAACATGTTGCTCCCTATTCTTCTTATGTTAGACTAAGCACTGTATTGATACTGTGAGTGTGAACATTTGCTTCTGAGTGACAACGGCACCTACCAGTAGTTCCTGGCTTTCATTTCCCCCCTCGATTTCCATAACAGAATCGTTTCTCTCTCTTTCTTCAAACTCTCCAAACGGCTTTGAATTTGGTCCTAATAAAAGAAAAACTGGTTTAGTTTTGCTGGCTTCTGGAGGTTCCCCCCATTTTATTTTATATTTTCAAGAATATTAAATACATAATAAAAAGGGGAGTGCTCTAATGCTCCGGCCCTACAGCATTTCTCATGGTGTGATCTCTCTGGCCCAAATGACTAAATATTTATCCCCCGTGGAACAGCTTCACAGGAAAGATGGAGGGAGCCCAACATCAGAATATCCCAGAGAGGCTGCAGATCCGTGTCAAATCCCTTTTCCTCAGCAGGTGGAGGGGGGATTTGAACCAGTGGTCTCTTATATCCCATGTAAGTACCCTAACCACTGAGCTAAAAATTACGAGAGAAGGCCTTGCTCCTCCCTGTGCACTCCCCTCCCCTGAGGGTCCTGATCGGGTAAGTGTCCTCAGAGCCTGCCACCTACCAGACTGGACCCCACACAGGAGTGAGGTGCCCTATGCTGCCCTTCCCTGGGGTGTGAATGGCTCTGGGGCTTAGGTGGATGCCCAGAGTGAGGCAAGGGGGCACATGGCCAGAGGCAGAAACACAGGTGCTGAGGGAACTATTCACTGCAAGGACATAGATGTGAAGTGCATTTAGGCGCCTACAGGGCTCTGCAGGAGTTTTGTGAATTGCAGCAGAGGTTCAGGCACCTAAAAACTTTTGTGACTCGAGGCCTCGCTGACAAACTGAGCTAAGGGCAGGGCCTTGACTGAGGCTTCACTTCCCCAGTGCCCATGTACACACACTCTGCACATGCTCACTATGAATTTTCTGAGCAGTGGCGACCACATTGTCATGCAGGGCAGTTTTCGGTATCACACCGGCCCTGACATTTCTGAGTGGGCCTGAGAAATAATCCTCCCCCCTCCTCCTCAGCATAACCAATTCCTGACCACCCCATTATGCACGGGGATTGCCTGAGCATTTAGGGGCGAGTCAGGGAGATGATTCACCAGGACACAGCCCTAACAGCACTAACAATGCACAGAAACGGTGTGCGTGCAGGATCTTTAACCCCCGGCTCCCACACAAAAAGTGCAGCCGAGCTGCTTGATCCTTGCACCACAGTGATCAATTTACAGTAGTCACATTTTCAAGGCTCCCTGCAAGTAGAAGGGCTTTAATGTGGCTTGGGCTTTTATGATGGAGACGGAGAAAGATCCTCCAGTACCACAACCAATCTCAGCCCCGGCCCCAGATACTAGGACCCTGGATCTTCAGTTTGAAAATATGGTCACCCTACCCCTGCCTCTGGATTTCAGGAAACCTGGTGATTAAGATTAAGTGGCTAGCCCCCCACTCTTGTCCATTCTGCATGAGACGCAAACCCTGCTTCCCCCCAATGTCACTTTGCAATGGATAAAAGAAAACTGTGAGCTACAACTTGTAGAGTTTCCTGTCCACTGCGTGGATTTTCCCCTACACAGGCGATGACCTTGCCCTTAGGGTACACAAAAATCATACCTTGCTTTAAGTACACGGATACAATTAAAGAAAGCAATATATCCCGGATAGTGTGGATGTCATTATACCTGTAGGAAAGCGCACAGCTGATTCTTGCATGGAAGGGGAAACAAGCATTCCTGGCATACAGCACCTTTATACCAGAACCACTTGTAGCCACACTAGGGGATCTGCTGGTATAACTACTTTGTTTAAATAAATAAATCACACCCCAAACAGACAGCTGGATCAGCATAAAAACTGTACGTCGAGCAGGCCTTAAAAACACACTTCCCCAACATTCTTCCTGTATACAACCCTTTCTGTTTTTCTACCTCAATTTTAGGAAGCTAGTCTTATTACACTGCTGTCTTTTAAATGGTTTTTCAAATGGCTCTATTCTTAGTTGTTATAGAGTGTCCCGGTGGGGATGCATTTGAAACGATATAATCACTAATTATTACCTTGTAATCCTGGTCAGCCTCATCGATAGGAACCACGCTGTGGTCTCTGTGATTGGGAGACCCTCTGCAGACCAGGCAGATGGGGGTTTGTTCTACTTCACAGAAGAGTTTCAAAGGCTCTTTATGCTTTTTACATGTTCTCACCCCTCTTGGGTCTGGGAATCTTTTGGCTATTTCAACTATATTCCTCAGCTGCCTGTTAGGCTGCATTTCTCTTTCTGGGAAGATTTCTTTGCACTGAGGACAGGAATAAGGGGGGGAGATTCTGGAGTCCTCCCAGCACTGAGTGATGCAGGCTCTGCAGAAATTGTGCTCGCACTCCAAAATTACTGGCTCTTTAAAATAATCCAGGCAAATGGAGCAAATAACAGCCTCTTGGAGATCCTTTACCCGGCTTGAGGTGGCCATAGCACCTACGAGTGAGAAAGAGGAAAGTCATTTAATTTTTACTTTCACATGTGTAACCCCCTTTCTTTTTCTGGGGGGTTACTCGGGAGCAGGCAACACTCACTGGTTTGCAAGGGCACCTAAGGTTGCTGACAACAAAGGAGATCCTGAGTATCCCAGTGATGATGTAGGATAGGTGGGAATCCTGTATCCACCCTCTGCTGCAGTCCTTTACTGCTAAAGGAATTTAAAATTGGCCGTGTCTCCACCCAGCTGGACCCTGCACACACTCAGTAGCGGCCTTGGGAGCTTCCAGGACTAAACCTAGTCTAATCATTGTACTAATCTGTGCCATGGGTCTAACTCAGCAATTCCAGTCATGCAAACTAAACATCCAGTATCCTTACATCAGAGCTAACACACCTTTACCTAACACAGTAAGGAAATCTGGCATCACAGACTGAAATCGAACAGCACGACTGGTAAATCCATGGGGCAGCTGAATAAATCGACTAATAAACACAGCACACAGTAATAAATGACACTTGTCCAGCTGGCATCTACCCTGCCATTATTTACCGCCCCCCTGCTGGCCTGGGTGCGGGTGCAGGTCTGAAGGCGCAGACACTCTGTGCACTCAGTGCATCCGCTCAGCCCAGGCATCAGGCTGGAGATCTGCAGCTGGCCCAACCCAACGTCTGCAGTCCTGGCGCTGCTCCGAGGGACCCTGCCTCTGCCTCGTCTCCGGCCCAGTCACGGTCTCTCTGCTGTGCCCCTTTCTTTACAAGCCCTGCCACAAACAACAGGGTGAGGGCGAGGGGGTCTCACAGCATCGTCACTGCAGGCCCAGCTCAGCCAGCTCCAGGCTCCATCCCTGCCCTGCCCTGTCCTGCTTGGTCAAGGCCACCAACCTCCGAAGCTCCGGGCTCCAGCAAAAACTCCAGCAGGCTCCCAGCAGCTACTTCCGCCTTAGCTACACCACCACAGCCCCAAAATGGCGTCCTCGCCTGCTTTTCTCGGACTTCCTGCAAGGGGAGAAGTCTCGCTCCTTTTCCCCAAGGCATCAGGGGAGTTGTAGTCTTCCAGGATCTTCCGGACTGTAAAACCCCCGGTGAGGCGCCTCCAGTGCCGGGGGCTACACGTGGCTCAGAGACCTGTTGTGTGACTGGCCAGCGCCCGGCCTGGAGCTGGAGGCGGAGCCTGTGCTGCAGCTGCTGCCAATTGCTGCCCTGCCTGGGCCTGTGGTGTGTTAGCTGGGAGGAGACGAGACAAGGCACAGCAGAGAGAATGTGCAGTGATGAGTGTGTCGAACGCCCACGTCTGCACAGCTCAGACTTCACACCATTTTTTTCCCATACAGCCATAAACAAGCTAAAGCGAGTCAAATCACGAAGAGACACAAGCATTTTTCTAAAGAAAACAAAGAGCAGATCATCGAATCCTGCTGTTTGGTCCTGCTTCGAGCAGGGGGTCGTTGGCCTTTCTGAGTGAAAGCCACTCTAGTTAACACCAGGTGAAACACACACACACACCCCCACTCACTGGTCACAAACACAGAACCCCTATAATCACATATGATAATAATAATATAAATGACTCTTACCTGAGTAAGAAGCTAACCCTTCTCTGGAACAGTCACCTCTGTCCACCCCGTGTGGCCCCGTCTCTTCCTGTCCCTAGTGGACTGAAGGCAATGGAGGTGTTATGCTTATAACATAAACAGCAGGATCTTATTCAGAGGGACCAGGCAATACACCACGTTTATTGTGAATACAAAAATGTCAAAAAGCAATTGCCTGCACACACACTTTGGGCCAAAGGAAAATCTGCCCCAGATTCATAGCTGTTAGGATCATCTGGATCATCTATTCTGACCTCTTGCATGATACAAGCCAGAGAATCCAACCAGACCATTACTTCATCCAGCCCAATAGCTTGTGGTCAAACTAGAGCATGTACTTGTGGTGAGAGCGACCAGGTGACACTGTTACACAGAGTTTTGCAAGTTCTTTTTCTTGGTTTGCATTGCAAGCAGTGTTCAGCCTTTGAAGAAAACCCTGCAGTTAGTTTTGCAATCTGGATTCTTTTGGGGATTCAGAGGCTGCTGTTTGTTGCAAGTAACTGGGGAGTGTGGAAATAAGGTGTAAATGTGTAACAATGTGAGTGAGTATCCATTGGAACAATTTACCAAGGGTCATTGGGGATTCTCACCACTGACAATTGTTAAATCAAGATTGGATTTTTTAAAAAAAGATCTGCTCTATGAATTATTCTGTGGCCTGTACTGTGCAGGAGGTCAAACTAGATGATTACAATGATCCCTTCTGGTCTTAGAATCTATGAATCTAAGTCCCCATGTGGGCAGCACTAGGTCAACTGAAGAATTCGTCCATTGACCTAAAAAAACCAAAGAGAGTCCTGTAGCACTTTCAAGACTAACAAATTTAATTTCTGCAGGCATAAGTGTGTGAACATGACAATTACTTCTTGTAACGAGAGAACCATTCTAAGTCCCTGTTCAGACCCAGTCTGATTGTGTCAAGTTTGCAGATCAGTTCCAGCTCGGCAGTTTCTCGCTGCAGTCTGTTTTTGAAGTGTTTTTGTAGAAGTACGGGCAACTTTCCAGTCAGCTACAGAGTGTCCTGGGAGATTGAAGTGCTCTCCCACTGGTCTATGGATGTTCCCATTTTTATGTCTGATTTGTGTCCATTTATTCTTGTGCGTAGTGACAGTCCGGTTTGGCCAATGTCCATGGCAGAGGGGCATTGCTGGCACATGATGGCATATATTTCACCTGCATATCTACTAACGTAAGAGCCCCTTATGGTGTGGCTGATGTGGTTAGGACTGTGTTGCTTTCACTAGAGTCGATGTGTGGGAAGAGCTGACAACGGGGTTTGTTGCAGGGAAAAGTTCCTGGGTTGGCCTTCTTGTAGGGTGTACGGTTGCTGGTGAGTATTTGTTTCAGGTTGGGGGGCTGTCTGGAAGCCAGGATGGGTCTGTCACCCACTGCTTGAGCGAGTGAGGGATCATCTGCTAGGATAGGTTGTAGATCTTTAATGATGTGTTGGAGAGATTTTAGCTGGGGGGCTGTAGGTGATGGCCAGTGGTGTTCTGTTGTTTTCTTTGTTGGGTCTGTCCTGTAGTAGGTGACTTCTGGGTACCCATCTGGCTCTGTCAATTTGTTTCTTCACTTCTCCAGGTGCGTATTGTAGTTTTAAGAATGTTTCATGGAGATCCTGTAGGTGTTTGTCTCTGTCTGAGGGATCGGAGCAAATCCGATTGTATCTTAAGGCTTGGCTGTAGACAATGGATCATGTGATGTGTCCAGGGTGGAAGCTGGAGGCATGAAGATACGAATTGCGGTTTTTGGTACAGGGTGCTATTAATGTGACCATTTTTTATTTGTATTGTAGTGTCCAGGACGTGGATTTCTTGTGTGGACTGGTCCAGGCTGAGGTTAATAGTGGGGTGGAAATTATTGAAAGCTCCCAAAATACTACAACTTTGGCCAAAATCCTGTCTAAAAATTATTATTTTTCATAATGTAGACAGGGCCCTAAAGTGCCAGACGACGCCAAGATCTACAGCTAGCAGAAAGCCTAAACAAATGGGTTGGTTTTGTTATATCTTCCTTGCTAAAGGTGGTTTGTTTTCTTTTACTTGTAACTCTTCAGTTCATTACATATCTGCCCCGCAGTGTAATATATAATCCTGCATTTTATAGTTTCATACTCTTCTCTGGAGCCAATGGGATCAGATCCCCAGATGATGCTGGGACCCATCTGTGCCTAGGGTGGCCCACCTGAAAAAGCCAAGATTAGGGCAGGCTGCCAAAAGGAGAGCAGATTCTCCCAAACTGGTGGCTAACACCACAGTTACATTCACCACCCAGTCACTAACAGCGCTTCTGGTTCCCCACACTGCCTATCAGGAAGTTAAAACAAGAAGTTAGACTGCCCCCTTTATCACATTTCAGTCTCTGGCTCCCAATTAGCAACTAGGTCCAGTAAAGAGAGAAGTTATTAAAACCCTCTGCCAAAAATGTTCTCCTGATCCCCAAAGGATCAGCCACATTTCCAGATCAATATGAATTTGGATCTTACCCAAAATACCACGCTGTCCTTGCATGCTTTGTTGAGTCATAGGAGCAGCCGTTACTTGTTACCTGGCTAACGCATCCACAGGAAGGCTTACCAGGTGGGAATGAATTTACAACCTTTCCAATGGTATCTGACATGGCCTATCTCGTATAAATTATTGTAACTCTGCAATATTGGTATCAATAATAATATAAATGATCCCCTTAACCCAGAGAGTGTCACAGGTGCAAATCATCTGTGGGTCCATCGGCGTCAATATACCAGATCCTGAACTGGCGTAGATCATCTGTAGCTCCACAGACATCAATAGGGCCTGATTCTCATCTGATGTAAATAGGCACAGCCATTCCCTTCAGTAGAGCTCTGCCAATTCACATCAGCTGAAGATCTAGCCCTGTATGATTGTCACCCTATCTGCGGTACCATAGATCAGCACTTCCCATGTGGTTTTATGGTCATGTCCCTTCGAGGAGGGTCAGGGTTTTTTCTCTGCAGGTTTGTGCTGCTAGACAATCCCAGGCTGGCAGTAATGAACACAGCAACAACGCTTTGCCTCTGATAATTACTTTCTGGCAAATAAAACCTTCAAAGCCAAGCTCTGAAAGATGCAGGATGAGGAGGGTTACACGGCACTAAACCTCCGCCCGAAGACAGGCTCACGTCACCCGTCTCAAGAGGCCACCCAAGGTACGGCTTTTGAGTGTCTCCATCGCTTCCATTTTAGATGTGCAGCACTTGCGATTGTATTTTCGTTCCTGTGGGCCAGGACCTCTGCTGGAGAAAACTGGTGTAGCTGCATGGATTTCAACAGCGCTACACCAGCTGATCCCAGTCAGGGATTGGGGCCCCTTGGGTTATAGCCACACAGGCCACAGGAGCCAATCTTCTCCCAGTCCGGGTCGAGAGACTCAGGCTTGTGCCAGCAGTCTAAAAACAGCTGCAGGCTGCTTGGCCTAGCGCTTAGGCATTGAATCCAAGACCCTCCATCAGGGCTGAGAGGCTTGCTTCTGCAGGCCATGTAGAGATACCCATAGCCTCCAACAGAGCTGTGACTGCTTCACACCGGCCTGGAATCTAACTCACTGACTCCAATAGAGTCCCACTGGTTTACACTAACTTGGAATCTAGCCCCTCACATATTGACAAGGATGTTTGCAAGGCGATTACACCTTGGTTTGGCTAGTTTTACCTCCCTCAGTCTGTACTTGTACTGATCGGTGATGGGAACGCTGCATATCCTGAGGGAATAGTCCTTAGTGAGCTCGGGCAACTGCAAACATTTTAAGGGTACCCCCAGTATATTAAAATATTGCGCCTGACGTTCCCAGCAGTAGATAAAATTTGGCCAGCCTCTGTAGGAAGGACAGGGAGGCGTTTTGATCAAAAAGTTAATTTTTAAGACTAAAAGCCAGATCCTCGCCTGGTGTAGCCGCCATTCAGCCCTGCTGAAGTCAGATTGCTGTGTGCCAGCTAAGGGTCTGTGCCAGAATGACATGAAGCTGGTTGTGTGATACATACAGGTTTTTAAGTGCGGGTAGTTAACCCACTGGAACAACTTACCTAGCAAGGGGGGATTCTCCAGCCCTTGATGTCTTTAAATCAAGACGGAATGTCCTTCTAAAAATACACCCAGGTTCAGTCACAAGTTAATAGGATGAATGCAGGAATCCCTGGCCTGTGCTTTGCAGAAGGTCAGACTAGGTGTCTGTAACATTTATGAACCTTACCATAAATGTCTTAACTCCATTATACCCACCTTTACTGAGCTATGGAATTGCTCCTCAAACTCTCAACAAAGAAAATTAAAAATGGGGACACAAAGCTTCATTCCTGTGAGTTCTTCCTTCCTCAGACTCCCAGGTCCTGCCGTGAGCAACAGCTGTGGTGCAATCAAAAAGAATCTGGTCCATTCTGCTATCTGCAGTACAAAGTTCAAATGGATTTGTGGGAAGGAAGCTCTCCTGATATAAACAGCAGCATGCTTCATCTACCTCTGTACAATGAAAATGTATCAAACTGTCACATAAAGGAAATATAAGAAGGTTTATATTTCATCTTTCCTAGAGCAGGATGATTTCTGAACACAAAATGTAAGAAGAGATTTCTTTCCCCATGTCTGGTCCCTCATTCACAAGAGGTTCAGTTCACAGGCCAGGTTCTCTTTTCATTCCCCAGTGAGCAGTGTCATGATATATGGAACCATAGTCTGTAGTAGACAGGAGTTTATTACAGAAACTACTACAGACAAACAACCCAGCCAAACAAAAAAATAAAACAAGCTTCCACACATCCTGAGTCCTAGCTTAGTTTCTCATGTTCACCAGGACCCACACCTTGCTTGTAACTCATCCAGCACACAGTGACATCTAGTGGTTGAATAATATACTGCAAGTAAACATATTACAGGCGGGTGGGCGGGGGGCGCTAGGTATTTGTGGAGAAGGTCATCCCTTTGGGGAATAAGGGGGTGAAAAAAAGCAGAAAGTTCAGAAACGTATCTCACTAACATAAGCTGGTTCAATAAAAGGTATTACCTCACCCACTCTCTCTCTAGAACAGGGGTTCTCAAACTTTTTTTTCTGCAACCCCCTTTGAAAATATTTTAGGCTGTGACGACCCCCTCCATGCCATGCCACCCTTATTTCTGTGCTGCTGCTGGGGGCAGCGCTGCCTTCAGAGCACCCAGCCAGCAGCCCCTGCTCTCCAGCCACCCAGCTCTGAAGGGCTCTGGCTGGCAGCCACGGCTTGCATGGGGGCTGACAGCTCATGACTCCCCCTCCCCCCACAATAATCTTGCAACCCCTGTCGGGTCCTGCCACCCAGTGTGAGAACCCCTGCTCTAGAAGCTAATCTCGTCATTCTGCATCTTTGTTAGGGGGAGGATGAAACTGACTGTGATAGCCTGAGAAACAAGGGAGCTATGTCTACACTGTGGGCGACACATTAGCTGCTCTCAGATCAATTTATCCGGTTACATTGAGCGGCAGTAAAAACATGCTCAATTGATCCAGAAGTTGATGTATTAAAACCACCTCTTCAAGGAGCATAGCACTGCGTCGACAGGAACACATTTCCCGTTGGCGCAGCGCAGCGGAGACACCATGTAGAAGGCAAGTTACAAAGTTGACAGGAGTTAGGCAAACTATTCTGTGTAGATTGCGTAACTCTCGTCAACTGCCACTGAATTTTGCTGGCAGTTTAGACCAGGCCTCAGTGGAAGAGGTGGTTTGGAACCACAGAAGGCTATCACCTACCTCTTTAAGGATGAGGCCCCATATAGCGTGGCAAATATCCTACAGGGGGAGTCACTGTGTTTGGTGGAACAGTCACATCACATAAAGGAAGTACTTTACACAATTCACAATAAATTTGTGGAACTCAGTGGAACTCAACTTTACTTTTGTGAAGGCCAAAACCATAACAGGATTCAGAAAAAAATTAGATAAGTTAATGGAGGGCAGAGCCAGCAACAGCTATTAGCCAAGATGGTCAGGGATACAACCCCATGCTCTGATGGCCCTAAACCTCTGATACTTGGAGTGGACGACAGAGGATGGATCACTTAATGATTACATGTTCTGTTCATTCCCTGTAAAGAACCTGGCATTGGAATACATTGGAGAATAATGAAACCAGAATTGTCAGTAGCACTGAATGCAGCTCCTGCCTGGAGGATTTCCAGTCTCGCTTGAAACCAATTCTATGTGGTTTAATTATGCTGACAGGAGTGCTTTCTCTCATCAGCACAGAAAGGCTACACAGGAGATCTTACAGCAGCGCAGCGGCATTGGTAAAGCTGTGCTGCTGTACGGTCTCTAGTGCAGACATAGCCTGAGTCTCCTCTGAAAGGCCCAGCTTACATGCGTGGCTGGGATGGGGTGGTAGGTAGATATGATCTCTTCTGAAAGATCCTAACAACTGTTATCTTTATCGTGATTGAAGACGGCAGCTGCAGCTATCATCCTGACCATGAAAGCTGAAAAATGCAAATCAACAACCACCTTAAAAACAAAACAAAATGTAAAATAAGAAAATATTATTTATTTTTTAAAAGAATAAAAGAAGAAAGGTCATGGCTTGCCACTGACTGGCAATTATCTATCATACAAAATCCACAGGCAGCATAACACAGCAAGACTCATAAAACTGTATAACAGCTAGCCATTATAAAGAACAGGGAAGAACATGAGTTCTTTGGATTGCACACCCACACAGGCCCAGCTCCCCCCTCATGTTCAGCTTAGCTGGCCACTAGGCTGGCTTGAGCAACAGGCTGGTAACTATGTTCTACCAGCTTGCAGAACTCTTGGGTGTGAGTGTGTGTGTGAACGTATACATGCAATAGCTTTTTAAAATGTTTGTATTTACAATAAACATGGTGTATTGGCTTGTCCCCTGAACAAGATCCCGCTGATCATTTCTTTCTAGAAGTATAACAAGAAGTCTCAGGATTGATTCTCTTCTCATTTGCATCAGCTTTACACTGGGGAGATGGGATTTAACAGCATATTTCCCCAATATTTCTAGATTGACAAAGCAAACAGGAAAAAAACAAAATAAAAAAATCTTCCTTCCTGGTACCCCAAGAAGCAGCAAAATATAAATGGCACAGGTTAATAATTCTTAAGTAATCTTTCTCTTTGTAAATTCATCAGGTTTGCTACAGATCCAGTTCCTCTTTGTGTAGCACCTTGAACTGCTGACAATGATTTCATATATATAGGCACATTCTCCTCCTCCTCCTATTTGAAACCTGCAAAAAAGTAAAAGCAATGAAGCTACAATCAGTCAAGGGCTAGACCTTTCCTTTTCGACTCAGAGGACTCCCGAGAGATAAAATTGACCCATGTGTAGGAGGCCATTACAAGTACAGTGTGAACAAGGATTTTTCAGCTCACTGGCAGTTCCAAATACTTTCTAGCAGCTGGAGGAAAATAGAAAAAAGGGTCAGTGACAATATCACTCGACCTCTCTCCTACCCATCTCAACACCTGGAAGATCATCTGGAAGACAAAGACCTTGAATTGGGGAGACCGGTACCAGGCTGGAAGGGAATTCAGCCTGTGTATTAAGAACTGCAAGCTACCTGCAACATCTAACAGGGTGAGAACCTGCATGAGTCAAATCCTGCTTCGTCTGTAGAATTTAGACTATTAGTTTATTTTTATTTCTTATGTAACCAACTGTGATCTCTAAGCCTGCTGCTTATAATCATGTCAAATCTATCTTTCTGTAGTTGTTAAACCCGTTTTATATTTTACCTAAAACGATGGTTTTGGTTAAGTGCTTAGGAAATCTCAGCTCAGGTTAACGAGGGCTGTTGCACGTCCACCACCTTTTATCAGAGTGGCAAACTAATTAATGAGCTTGGACTATCCAAAGGAGTCTAGAGCAGTGTAAGATTCTGGGGTGCAAGGCTGGAGACTGGGGTGATTGGCTGGTGCCTCTGTCTGTATAAATCATGAGTGGTTTAGAGAGCCTTCATGCAAATTAGCTGGGTGTGGTTCTAAACATGCTGATTGCTGAGTGATCACAGCACCTGGAGGGGTTTGCTGCCTGTCACTGGCTTAGTTTTGTGAGAGACAGCCCAGGCTGGAGTATGAAGGGGGCTCAGCGGTCCCACAGTTCCAGGTTGTAACCCGGGGATCCCATGATATTAAGACAGTGAGTTGCAAGGAAGGGACTCACGGGTAGTTGAACACAGAGCCATTGGGCCACTTCCAGGGCTGGTCCGGTTCCCTCCTGAGGCTGATCCAGGGATCAAGGCTGCCTTTATGTCTCATCAAAAAATCCTTTTAAAGAATGCAAAGGGGAAATAGACATTACAAATCAAACCTCCTGGACTCATCCTTCTCTCCCCACTCATAAAGTCATAGGCCCTGATTCTCCATTATGCTAAGGCAGAGCAGTGTAAAAAGGCCTTAGCATAACAGAGAACACAGACCCCAGATCCTGACGCTGATCTAGACTGACCTCCTGCACAGCAAGGACGACAGGATTCTACTCCATGATTCCAGCATCCAGCCCATAACATTTGGTTGAGCTAGAGTGTGTCATTTAGAAAATTATCCAGATAATGCAAATAAATCAGTGCCATAATGCAAATAAATATCGTTTTCTTTTTCCTTTCAGAAATGGCTTTTTCTTGTTTTGGGAGGTAGCAGCTGCCTCATTCCAGAGGGCTATGTTCTTTTTCTCCTGGCCTGAGAGAACATTAATCTGTATCTACAATCTGCTCTTTTTTCTTTTTTTATTTCACCACCTTTTCCTTCAGGGTGTCAAGTCCAGCCAGGCTGGCACCGTGGGAAGAGCAGAAATGTTGGCTCCATGTCCAGTTTGCTTCATCCTCAGAGAAAAAGTAACATTTTCCCTGGTACCCAATCCAGTTTTCAGGGCAGCAGGTGCCAGGGATGTCTACGGGAGTCACACAGACCTTTGACCCTGGAAAGAAAAAAAGGGATAATAGCATTTCCTTCTCCCACTGCACCTCTGGATCTGATGGGAATCAGAGGAAAAAAATCCTTCAGACACAGGTTTGAGAACATCTAGTGGCTGCTGCAAGAGTCTAGACCCATCAAGAATAAAACAAGGTGAGAGTTATAGAGAGAAATGATCCCCAAATCAAAGTCAAGCTCCCATTTTGAAATCAGGTTGTGTGATAGCACCCACTGGACTGCACAGAGAAAATGCACATCGACCAGATTTATTCATAGACACAAGCTCTGGGTGTTACCTTTAGGGCAGGGGCATTCAACACCTTTCCCATTTCAGGTAGAACTTTCAAAATTGCTCAGCGTGGGACTAAGGCTGCTCCCGTGCAACTCAACAGTAATCCCCCCACCTCTAATGTATTGCTGCGACCCTCATGGCATAGTCACATTCTGTAAAAATAATAATAAAAACACCTAGTTCTTATAGAGCTGGTTTAAACCATAGCTCTCAAAGTGCTTTACAGAAGAGGTCGGTATCATCATCCCCATTTTACAGATGGGGAAACCAAGGCACAGATAAGGGCAGTGACCAGATCAAGATCACTCAGAAGGTCAGTGGCAAAGCTAGGAATAGATCCCAGGGCTCTTGAGACCCAGTCCGTCACTCTATTCACTAAACCACACTGCCTCCCTGTAGCCACTCAGCTTTCATCTTTTAAAAAACTTCACATCCTAGCCTTCGTGGTAGCAAAGAGAGCTTTCCAAATGTGACCCAAGTGCAATTCATGCAGCAACATCTGCCCGAGTTTACAGAGAGCTTCAGACAGTGGAGCTGAGTGGGGTGAAGCTGCCTTTAGTGTAACTGATGCAGCAACATTGCCTGAGTCTGCAGAGAGCCTGAGCCAATTGCTCTGAGAGGTGTGAACTGCCCTCAAAGACTATTAATTTCATTGCAGTGTTCACTTCAAACCTTCATGATGGCATGCTAAATACCAGCATAAACTACCTAATTGGTTGCCATTTCAGCAGAGAGGATAGGAAAGGTGTGGGAGTGAAACCCCTGGGGCTTTTGATTAGAGAATTGCTTGCAGAAAAGGAAATGCAGAGGGAAGAAAAGAGCAGATAAATAATCACAGGAAAGGGAACAGAAAAAAGAGGATGGGAGAGGAAAAGCAACAAAGGGCAGCAATAGGAGGGTCCCAGAGCAGAGCAAGTTCTCTCACTCTGTGATACTGAATGTGACAGTGACTGAATAAGCAATACATAATGAGAGTAATTAAGAGCTTAGTTCATACAAAAAGGCCAGATTCCACCTTGATTGCTGTTCATGTATCCCACTGACATCACTGGAAAACCAGTGGTAGATCTTAATTAAAAATGGAATAAGGCCCTCTTCTCCCAATGAGTTGACACCCCTGCTTAAGACGCATGCAATTTATACAATCAATCGCTAGGTGTCACTGTTGCCTTCCTGGAAACATAAGGTGCGGCTGGAGGAATTCACTGAGGTAGGGCAGACTGGATCAGACCAGTGGTTTATACATTGCACTAGCTGTGCATGTTTAACTCTGTGAGGCTCTGTTCTGGCTGGGCTGGCAATAGAAGGAGCAGCAGGCCCCACAGCCAGGCTGTGGCACTGTAACTGCAGCTAATGTGTGTGAAACCAGAGGGAGGACAGGGCATGTCATCAGGATAGTTCTAGGTCTGAACAGAAAACACAGATGGGCTACACACTCACCTGACCAGACAGTCCCTAGCACAACTGCAAGTAGAACAGCTGCAAGGAGAACTGTGATAGCAGCTATGGTTTTCCAGGCACCGCGTCTCCCGAACTTGGAGTCAAACCAATGACCTGTAAAAGAACAAGCCGTCAATATTCATTACTCACTGGACTGCTCTAGAGGTGAGGATGGGTTACTGGGGATAGAAACATAGGAACTGTCAGACTGAGTCAGACCATTGGGTCCATCTAGCCTGGTATCATGTCTCTGACCATGGCCAACACCACCAGATGCTTCAGAGGAAAGGGCAAAAACCCTGCAGTAAGAGATATGAGACGTGCCCCCAGGCAAAATTACCTCCTGACCCCATTAGTTAGAGGCTGCCTTCAGCCCGGAAGCAGAAAAGATGGATAAACCAGGCTAGTAAAACTAAGATACCATCACCATGAAGCTTGACCCATTTCTAAAAGTCACCCTGCTTTGAAATTGGGACAGTCTCCAGTCTCCCCTCACAGAGGCAGAGTTCTGACAATTCCCCACCCACTTCTACCTTCTGTAAAACATCGTTGTGGGCTCAGATGTCTTTAAACCAATCTGGATTTTCATGAGTGCTACTGGTAGGTTTGACCCTCCTCCCAGATCTTCAGAGGGTGGATCTGGGAAGGGAAGGTAGCAGAGCCTATAAGAGGAGCGTGGTCCAATGTCAGAGGACATAGGGCTCTGGGGGAGAGACTTCCAAAGTCTGGATACTACTGGTAACTATCTGGGCTGGGAGTTTTTAAAGTGCCTAAGGGAGTTAGGAGCACAAATCCCTTTTGAAAATCTCACACTTGAATTTGTGGGTGCTTGTTTGAGCTGAACTCTGAGCTACCAGACTTTCTCCCATCCCTTGGGGTGCTGAGACACTGCCTGTGATCAGTGGCAGCAGTTGCAACAGTGAGTGACTTTGGAAAGCATACACTGGATGCTGCCTGAGCGACAGAGCAATGCTACCTGGGCAGGAACGAGCTACAAAAACACTAATGATATAAAGTGACTTGGAGAGTTGAACTGAGCTAATTGGAAACAGATTCAGGGCACATCAGAAGATGGATTTCTAACAGACCGCCAGGCTGATATGACAATCTGGCAGCATGTGTTGCATTCTCCTCGAGTGGCAGGTCCGCATAGAGGATAAAAGCCTACTACTGCTAAATGCTAACAGAATTATTGCTATAGTGCAAGTAGTTCCAGTCTACATGGTAGTACTCCAGGTCCCAGGTTCTAAAACTTTCTGGCAGCGCAGCTGGGGTGTGTTGTCACGTTGACAGTCAGAAGATGAGACCATGAAATAGATACAATTGTGACACATTACCTCACCAAAGAGGCCAGAGTAAGACCAGGGAACAAAGAAGGAGAGTTACAAATATGTGAGCACGTGGCTGTTTTGCACTAGCACCACGCAGTATGCCTGTCTCAGGAGGGCTTGGACATTGTACAGCATTCATGAACTTTGCCTTTCCTAACAAACTCAATGGGGACAATGAGCCTGCATTTCAGCATCAAGCTTTCAATCCACAACTCAGGAGTATAAAGTAATGTAACATTCTGGCTACAGGAGTCTTGCTTCCCTCTGGTAGCAAGTCAACAGAAGCTCAGATTACAGAAGCTCATTGTCTTCAGTGAAACGGCTCACACAATTAAAATTAACTAGGCTTAGGGCTTGTGTTAACATACAGCACTACAGCGGGTGCAGCTGCACTGGTGCAGCAGTGTCACTGTAGCGCTTTAGTGAAGATAGGGTGTAGTAGTTAATCCTACTCCGTGACAGACGCTCTCACCAACATAGTGCTGTCTACACCAGGGTTAGGTTGGTACAACTGTGTCGCTCAGGGGTGTGGATTTTTCACACCCCTGAGTGACATAGTTATACCAGTATACGTGAAAACAACGAGAGTTCTGTGGCACTTTAAAGACTAACAAATTTAATATAAACATAAGCTTTCGAGAGGCTTCAGCTCTCTTCTTCAGATGCAGAGCTGAAGCCTCTCGAAAGCTTATGTCTATATTAAATTTGTTAGTCTTTAAAGTGCCACAGAACTCTCGTTGTTTTTGCTATATACTGACTAACACGGCTACCCCCCAGGAACCAGTATACGTGTGTAGACTTGGCTTTGGAAGGATTTGATTTTTATCGTTAAATGTTGGTAAACATTGATTTCACCAAACACACACACACAAACCAGCAAAAAATTTTTCCATTGATAATAATTAAAATCTACAGACAGGCAAAGGAAGAAAAATGCTGCTTGAGAATTTATGTATTAGAGTCAAAATCCAGGAATTCAGAAGTCTACATTAGGCTTGTTGCACACAGGCTAGCAAATAGTAAAAACAGGCATAATTTGTGGATTTAAAGACATTCATGTTGTATATTTTGACAATTTGTGTTTTGATGGTTTATAAAGCTTTAACTTTTTGGGTCTCAATGTCTGCTGTCATTCAATAATTGTTCGACTGCCCCATCATTTCCTGCAACCGTGACAATTTAAATTGACAAAAAATTTTAAAATGCCCAACAATAAATATTTGTATTTCATAGAGTACGTTCATCAATGGCTACTAGCCTGCCAACTGATCTTGGACAAGTCACTTCAAAACCCCATGCCTCAGTCTCCCCATCTACACAATCATATAATGATCATGACCTCCTTTGTACAGCACTACATAAGAGCTAGAGATTAACTGGAAATTAGGAGGATTAGCCAGGATGGGCAGGGATGTAAAACCATGCTCTGAAGTGTCCCCAGCCTCTGTTTGCCAGAAGCTGGGAATGGGTGAGAGGGAATGGATCACTTGATGATGACCTGTTCTGTTCATTCCCTCTGAAGCAACTGGCATTGGCCACTGTTGGAAGACAGGACACTGAGCTAGATGGACCATTGGTCTGACCCAACCTGACCGTTCGTATGTTCTCATGTATTATCCACCAAAATTGTATATAAAAAAAAAATCAAATTCTGCCAAGCCTAACGTTAAGCACGTGTTTGAGTGTTTTGCTGAACTGGGGCTTTAGTGCTGAAGAGCCTAAGTTCAAAACTCATTGCTGACGTGTGTGTGTGTGTGTGTGTGAGGCAATTACAATAATAAAAAATAAATCATTAAAACTTAGAATCTACAGAAGGAAAGGGCTTACCTGAGCTCCGATGTACCACCTGCCCGTTGTCAAGCAGATTTAAGGTAACAGTGTCATTCCTGAATGCGCTGTCTGGAACAGGATTAGACAATGAATTTTTAACAGCGAAAACAAAAATTTTAAAAGCACCTATTTAGCTACTTGTGCACAGATCAGCCTCTCCTGACCAAGTTGTTAGTGAAGGGAGGAGCTGATAGTCCCTGCATAGACTAATTAGTGAGGGAAAGAGGCACTGAATTAAACTGCTAATTACTCTCTCCTTAGTCCTTATTCCTGTGAAATGTCACATTCAACATCATCAGTAAATATGGTTGCTCCTTCGGTCCATAGATCAACATTTGGGGCCTTGCACTCATGTTTACATTAGGAGGATAAATCAATAATCTAAGTCAGACGTACTCTTGGTGTAATCAGTGTGGCTTATTGGATAGTGCCCCAGACTTGCACCCAAACCACCTGGGTTCAATTCTTTGATCTGCCACTGGCCTGCCAGGTGACCTTGGACAGGTCATGTCAAAACCCCATGCCTCAGTTTCCCCAACTATAAAATCATATAATGATCGTGACCTCCTTTGTACGGCACTGGGTAAGAGCTAGAGATAATTAACCTTGTATATTTACAAAGAATGCAAATGCTCACAAAGTCCTGTCTCCCCGAACACTGCAGAAACAAAGGGCAGCAGGCCTTTTCCTGGCTCAGAAATCCCCAGGTCTGCCCCTCCAATGGGCTCTGTGCCCAAGAAGCTCTGTCTCTCTGCTTCCGCTCAGGGACACTCTCAATGAGCACTTCTCCAAGTTTCCTACCAGAGGTGACGTGTGTGGAGGTGAAGGGGGGCATGCATGGTCACATGCTTCCCAGATTTCTGCCAGGGTTTACCGGCTGGCTGCCCTCTCTGGCGGCAGTTCCTGGAGCTGGGGAGCTGCAAGCCAGAGCCAGAGAAAGGCAGCAAGAAACAGTTGGGAACTGCAGGGAGGGGCTGCTGAGAGTAAGGGTGGTGTGCTGAGGTTGTGTGACTCAAGCAAACCTTTAAATAGTGCCCCCCTCACTATCAAAAGGTAAGGTATCAGCCGTTTCTGCTTCCTGCTTCCAGCACACCCAGGCTACAAACCAATATGCTTGCTAGCCCCTGCGTTTGCAGCCAGCAAAGCCGGCCTCAGCCCACCCAGCCTCCCTGTGCTGCGCCATGTGCCTATTCCCATGAACAGTGCCTACAATTATCTGCATCTCTCTTTACTACAGAAAAAGACTGATTGCTCCTTTTGCTGAGCCTGAAAGAAGGTGCTTGGCAAATCCACTGTCTAATGAGATCTGTGATTATCTTTGGACCAAAGTCTCACCTGATGGGAGCCATTAGCAGCTTTCAGTATAACAATTTACTGAAGTACGAAAATACCCCAAAGATCTCCCTTTACCTATGACTTCTTCTGGCACAACATTTATGAAGTCAGCCATATTATTCTGTTGGACAGTAGGGACAACTTCTTGCTCCTCACAACTGTAGAGAAAAAATATATAGATATATTCCAGTTATTTGTTATAGTGTGTGAACTGGTTGAGAATTCAAATTTTGACAAACTCTGTGTATGTGTGTATGAGGGGAGGAGAACTGATGAAATGTTTAAGTTCTTCTTATTTTTTATTACATTTAGAGCCGGTCAAAATATTTTGACCAAAAAACCAAACAAATTTCCTCCCCACAAATAATTTTACCCTGTTTTTCAACCAGCTCTGCATTCTGTTTCATGCAATCAACACAAAATATGTGGGATGCTTAAAAACTGTTCAGTTCAAAGGTTATGGCCAGCTGTGTGTCCAGCAAGACTCAACAGCGCAGGGAAGGGACATAAGTAGAACTGATCAAAAGTTTTCCAACTGAACAATCAGAAACACTGATTCAACAAAATCAAAATGTTTCACAGAAGTGGGGATTATTAAAATTTTGCATTTTGTTTATAATATATTGCAAAATCATAGAAATGTAGGGCTGAAAGGAATCTCACGAGGCCCTGTAGTCCATCCCCATGAGCTGAGGCAGGATCAAGTAAACCTGGATGATCTCTAACAGGTTTGTGTTTAATCTGTTCTCAAAGATCCTCCAATGATGGAGATTCCACCACCTCCCAATTCATATTATGTTATATACACGATAAAGTCTAAAGAAAATGTTCTGACCTTACTGAAACATTTCTTTTCAGTAAGGTTGTTTTGATATTTCCAAAATGAAATATCTCAGACATTTTTTTTCTCACAGTAAATTCTTAAATGTTGACTTTTCATTCCAATTTGGAACAAAGACAAATTTTGAAATCTCAGAATTCCCCATGATTTGGAAATTCCAAATTTCAATCAGCTCTAGACATAGGTTATTGACCTAGAATAATGGTGCTTCTCTACTCTGAAAAGTGATGCTGTAAAATTGGTTCTTTCCTGGGATGTACCACAGTCAGAGTTGTTGACTTCAGTGGCTAGATAAATGTGTATTGCATCTTACTCCTGTTAACCCTACAGAATACAGTTCCACTAATAATAATGAATATTATTATTCAGATGTCTCTTTTGTGATGTATAGAGGTAAACAAGGAAGCCAAAGATGGAACTCAAGCTGTGTGGAGGCCTGTTTGTTTGAGTCTATAGTTGTTGCTATTTAATACATTCTTCCTATTTAAGAAGGACTGTGATTTACATCATGGCATAGAGATATTGTTTAAGAGTAGGAGGGAGTATACAAGTAACAGGAAAGTATGTGTTATGGGATGGGAATTCCTGGTAGGTTGGTGAGGAATCTTTTAAACTATGGAATAATCTCTCCAGGTGAAGAGATCAGACCCCCACTGCAGAAGTCAAACTGGACAAAGCCCTGGAGAACAGACTATAGGGAATGAACCTGAATTGTCCAGGATTGGTATAGGAAGGATGGATGAGCTGTGATTTATATAGGAATTAGAGTTTGGAAGACCCTATGGATTGACGCTATTAGCCACTGTGTGCTGCGGAAGTCCTACCCTCAATCAATTCCTAGCCCCTCTTTCCAATATAGGGCCCACCCACAGCTCATTGATGTTAATGAAGGACTTCAACGAGCATTGGATAGGCCCTTTAAAAAAGTGTCAGTGTGATGGAGAGGAGAAGAAACTTACCTGTTTGAGCTGCATTTACCATCCTAGAATAGAAAGAATGAAAGAAAGAAAACAAGTCACCCTATGGAGGTCCCTTGTGATCTACATCTCTTATCACAGGTTGATTGTTACAAGAAATTATACATGGTTCGGTATCTTTGGACAGGAATTTTCCATCAACATTATATTTCAGTTTTGGAGAAAAGTTTTGATTTTCTATTGGGAAAATCAAAATGAAATATTTTCGTTTGGGTTGGTTTGACCCAACTTGAAACAACTCAGTTTGGTGAATTGAATCAAAACATTTTGATTCAAGTTTGTTTCACATTAAACCGCATCTGCCTAAGGTGCTGTGGTGCATCAGGGAAGCTGTGGTTCTGGTTCTTCATGCCCACATTCTCCCCTATTGGCCAGGTATCTTGGTCGGACTACATCTCCCATGATGCACTGCATTCCTCCCTCTCACTGAGTCACATGGTGCATCATGAGACGTAGTCCAACAAGGGGACCAGGCCCATAAGAGGGAATGGGGGCATGAAGCACCCAAACTACAGTTCCCATGAGGCTCTAGAGGTATCAAAGACAGATACAGTTTAATGTCAAAACTGACTAGAAATGAAACATTTGGACATCTCCAAATAAAAAATTTTCAGAAAATTTGGTGAAAAAATTTCAATATTTTCATTTTTCATCCTGATTCAAGGTGAAAACAAATGTGGAAATATCAGACAGAAATACTGACTTTCACTAGCCCTTCTTCAAACATTTCACTGATATATTTATATTCTAAGGGCCACATGTAACTTATCACCTTCCACATAGAATCGACTCAAAGGAACTCAAAGGGCCAGGTCCATAGTAGCTCCACTGACTTCAATCCATTTGTCTTCAATTGAGTTACACCCATACTGTGGATCTGCTCTAGACTGTCTGACGACTACTAAAGCCCATTCCTGGCACCTTCCTCCCCAAACTGCCACAGAATACAATACCTCATAGTCCAGCTTGCAAAGAAAAGTATCATCTTGTTCAGGCTTGTTGGGCACATTCTCCGCTGGGTCTTCACAACTCACTTGTCCCTGAACATCAGACAGGAGGTTTTCAAGAGAACCCAATTCTGGAACCAACTCCACTGGAAAAAGAGCAAGAGACTGAGAATCAGAACCACAGTTTGTGCACTATTTTAATGGAGCAAGGACTGTCATTAACAGGCCTAACACAATAGGTCCCTGACCTGGTTGAGCTCTAGGACTACTGGAATATAAAGGTTAAATAATAAATAAGGAAGAGTTCAAGCTCAGGTCATTGATGTGTTACAATATTGTAATATAGGCTCCTCTGGGCCAGTCACTCTACTCCTGTGTTTGTGGAAGGACAGGGGCCTAAGCATTAAGCTATCTTTGCACTCCCTGTATTCTGAGGCTGCCGACTGTAGGATTAGATAGGCATGGCTAAAGAAAATACATGCTTTGTAGTTTGTGTAAAGTGCAGGTCCTGTTAGCAGCAGTGGGAAAGCCTTGAAAGAATGTGGCTTAGATGGAAAAACTGAACCTGGAAGGTAACTGATAAAGATAGGAGGAAAAGTATTTGGAGAAGAGGCCCCAGTTATCAGGGACGGTTCTAACTTGTTTAAACAAAGAAAAAAGTTCTTAAAGAGTCACCAATAAAAAAGGTGAGTCACTGCTAGTACCTGCTGTCCACTCTTGTAGCTGGCCAGCATGGGCTTAAGCATGCTGGATCTAGTCCTGTTGTGAGTCCTCATCCATACTTATAACTGCATGTTACTAAAGGGGCGTGGTTACTGCTTCAGCATGTAAGGCACATTTGGAGCAGCTGTATAAATACCATTGGGGCTTTAGATTTAATAAAGGGATTTATAGTTAAATAGGTGTCATGGTGATACCCTGTATTAACAATAATAATTCCAACATACACCCTGGATTTAATTAGAGCAGCATCAGCACTGCTCTAGGTTACACTCTGCTCCCCCCGGCCTCTGGGAAGCAGAGACTAGTCTGAGGACATTCTGGCCACACTCCTGATCTGCCTCCTACTTTGGAGCCTGGGAGCAGGGCTGGTGAGAGCCCTTATGCCAGCACCACAGTGGCTGGAGAGTCTCAGGGGCCCATTTGTAGCCACTTAAAGGCCCCTTTAAGCTTGATAGCAGGGCTTGAGCGTGACTGGGAATCAAACCCTTAGTGATCATTAGTGGGAACAACCCTAACAAACATTTTAAAATGCAAAGACCCACCAAGAATACTAACCTTTCATTAATTATTATTAGTAGTAGTAATATTACCGATACAACTTTACCTCTGAAATTCTTCAGCAGATCACATATAACTTTCTGGCTTTCAAAGACAGCCTGCACTCTGCTCCCCAGTTCAGTCAAAGAATCAACAGGTGGCTCTTCTTCACCTTTCATCTTCTCACACCTAAAGCGGAAAGAATGAGGTTCCTTCATCGCAATACCCAGTCCTAATTGCTGAATCCACTCAGTGAGAAGACAGGACATGAGGGCGAGCACAAGATCTGAGCGTGCTCGTCCGCTATGTTATTTAGAACATATAATGATGTAAACTTGGGAATTCAAAGGAGCTAACATGGAACACGAGGAGTGCTCACCCATGCTCAGCCTCTGCCTGGGACTTCTGTCCTCAGCTCAGGGTCAGTATTGCAGTTGCTCAAGATGATGATCTTCATTGAGCCTAGTGTTGGCCCATATCAAAAACTAGTATTCAAGCCACATTAAGCAACATCTTCATTCCTATGACTCATGCTTCGGAGGGCAAGCCAATCTCTAGCGATGGGGGTTAGGGAGGGAACTTCCTCTGGGGCAGGTTATCCCAGAATTGGCCACTAGGGGGAGGATTCATCTCCTGCTGAAGTAGCTGGCTCTGGCCTCTATCGAAGACGGGATACCAGGCTAGATGGGCTCTTGTCTGATCTGCTCTGGTAATTCTTACATTCCTGTGATGCTTTCACTGTTCCATCCTCTTAGCTACTAGAACAATGAGGTGGGAGGGGCATCATACATTTTCCACTGGGCTTTCCACCCTTTCCCAGTGTAATGAAGCATGAGGCTGATTAAGGAGACACATACCTGCTTAATGTGCTGTCAATGTCCTAGAAAGGGAAAAGGAAACAAAAAGAAACTCAGTTCATCAGACACAAACCAAAATCCTTTCTAGGCAGAGGATTCACTTTGCCTTTATTTTTGGTTCCTATAGGAAGTTGGGCATGTTTTGGAAACTTCATGCATAGTTCTTTTCTATTCCTAGATCTGCCAGTGCCCTGCTGGGTGATGTTGGGCAAGTCATTTCCCTTCCCTGTGCTTCGGTTTCCCCATATGTAAGATAGGGATAGTGATCCTGACCTTCCTTTGGAAAGTGCTTTGAGATCTACTGATGAAAAGTGCAATATAACAAGCAGGTGTTATTATTAAGTATCATTATTGCTCTATGTCAGAGCTGGTTGAATTTTTTTAGATTTTGACCTTTGGGTAACAAGGGGAAATTTCTGATGGAATTGTTTGGCAGGATTCCTCCTCCTCGTGTTTGACCAACCATGGAGCAGGTGAGAAATAAATTTTGGACATTTTGAATTTAAAACTAAAAAGCAAAATCAAAGAAAAATGTATGATGCCACTCCTCTTTCTCCCCTTTTTTTATTCAACCATCTCTGCCCTTATCTAACTTGTCTGTCTCCATCTGTCTGTCTATGGCTATGGCAGGGCTGTCAAATATCTGGTCTGCTTGATATTAATAGGGGCTGCATGACATATGCAGAATCTTAGCCTTGATTAGGGGAAAAAAATACATTTACAGCTTTTGTGGATGCCAAAAAAAACTTTGTAAAGGTGATAAAAGTGACTAATGGCGTGAGATCTACAGAGAGCCTGAAACAATATCTCTGAGGGGGAATAATGCTCTTCTTTTAACCTCACTGGCCCTGAAGCCTAACAATCACAATTTGATGTCAGCATTACCTATTTCCTTGCTTATTGTTTTAACAGATGAGATAGAGAAGGGGGCCAGAGAACCTCACAGAAAGAACTGGAAATTATAGCAGGAGAGAGAGAGAGAAAAAGAGAGAATGAATGCAGGATGGAATCAAAACAACTCGTGTGTGAGTGTGAGACTATTGGATAGAATCAGACTTGCTCTGTGTGTGTGTGTGTCTCTCTCTCTGTGGCACAATTTGGTGCAATATGTAAATACCCAGTGAAAGTTTTATACTGCATTTAATATAATGGTACCTGAGCACCTTAGACACAGCTTGTCCTGTATATAATACACATAGGCCACATTCACAAACAGTTGTGCTACACTGAAATCAATGGCCTACATGCTTTAGACCATTGGACAGGCCTGCACACTTCGTCTGTACAGGTTTGCTCCCTCAACAGTTCCCTGCACCTGACCTTTACTAGTTACACTGTAAGTTGTTCAGAGCAGGGACTGTCTCTGACTGTGTGTCAGTGCAATGCCTGGCACTAGGAGGCTTGCTCTCAGCTCGGGCAGGGACTGTGTGTCAGTACAGTGCCTGACACACTGGGGCCCGAATATTGACTGAGCCCAGATTTTAAAGGTATTTAGGCATTGCTATGCTCAATACTGCAACACCCAACTGATGTAGGAGCCGAGGTCCCATGTTCAGAAGTAATTTAAGCATTTAGGAGCCTGAATCTCATTGACTGTTGGGGAATTTTTTGATCTGTCTTACCTTGAGGCATTCAATCACTGGCTGCTGGCGCTTCTGATTTATCTCAGCTATCAGGTTATCGAGAAGTAATAGCTTGTCAGAACATCTGTTATTTTTATTCCTTGTCTTCACAAGGTCCTTTATCGTGCCGTCCAGGCTGTTACGCATGAACTGCTCTCCCTGCTTCAAAATCTGGTGGGCTTGCTTGAATGCAGACACAATCTCCTGCTTCCGACTTTCTGTCTGCGTCTGTGATGAACAGATATAAACAGGGCAGTGACATAAAGTGAAACAGGATTCTCAAGTCTCCCTCCCCAGTAGCAACAGCATTTCAGCTGTGAGCGATTGAGCTCTGTTAACACAGGGCAGAACTCTGTGGGCCAGATCCTCAACTGGTGTACGTCTGCATAGCCCTTTGGCCATTACACATCGAATTGGAGCCAGTCTCACTTGGAAGTGTCTAAATACAATTTTCAGCATTGGTGCCTACCTGTGAGATTCTTCTAGGGAGCCTAAACCCAAAAGAGAGGGAATTTAAAAAAGCATTTATGAATTGGGCCCTCATCTTCCACTGAAGGTACTTTTGGAAAACTTTGCCTGCACTCTAGCCCCAAATCACTAGTCCCAAGATTTTCAAAAGTAAGGACCTAAAGTTAGGCTCCTAAGTCTATATTTAGTAGAGCTGGCTGGGAAGTGGAATTTCCATTCCATGGGAAATTCTGACATTAAAAAAAAAGGATTCCATTCTGAATAGAAACAAAAAGCCAAAATTTCCAAAATTTCCTATGCAACAAACATTCCGAAAAACTGCGTTGGTTTGATGTGTTTTGTTTTGACTTTAACATTATTTATATATTATGTACATATATTATACATAAATAACATTAAGCTATATTGTAATGGATGTACAAAGCCTGCATTGGCCAGGAAGGCGTTAAGGAACTGCTATGGGCCCAAGCAGCCCCATCCTAGAAGAAGGGGAAACCCAGTTCATTTAGCAGCAGCAGCTGCCCTGGGAAGGAAACAGTCCTTGTTCAAATCCCAGCTGCCAGAGAAGGGCTGGGCTGACAAGTGGGATTGCTCCTGTGACTATTGCCTTTCTGAGCCTCTGAAGAGTAGGTGGGCCAGACACGGAATGATCACTTTAAAACACTCATGAGTGATTGCTCGAGAGCACTGAACTGGGACTCCAACCTACCAGAGCCTCTTTGAAAGAAATGAAACCTGCTGTTGGCTTATTAGGTTTGTTTCTCTTTTGGGATCTTTGGCAGCCCCAGAAGGGATAAACTCCCATATGACTCAGCTAGAGGTCTGAGACTACCACCCCGGACCTGTGCTAAGTGCCTGGGTGCTGAGGACTGGAGACACGGTGGGGGGCAGGTCCCTGTCGCACCCCAAGGGGCTGCTGTGGGAGAACAAGACCAAGATACATCTGTGATCTAGATTCAATTTTGTGCTCTGCACAGCCTTCCTTTGTGACCTTGCAAAAGTCACTTAACTTCTCTGTACAATGGAAATAACTGCACTCATTGAGCTGCTCTGAGGTGCAACAGTACTAAGGTGATGGGGCCCACATAAACACCATAGACAGCTTACTTATTTGGAAGCCTAAATACGAATTAGTGCAAATCCAGGATTTAACACCTACAAACCATTTGCAGCCATAAGAGGGCACATAAGTTAGCAGAGAGGTTTCCCCGTCACAATCATTTTAAACAGTCCCACTCATACCTTGCAATTTGCCATCACATAGGGAATTCCCTACATTTGGGTACACTAGCGTTTGTGTTATCTGTTTATTTATATGTAGGCTTGGAAGAATTAGATTTTCACTGGTAAATGTCAGTCAATGTCTATTTCATCCTACTCATACAAACTGACAACAAAATATTTCCATCAATAATAAACGAAATTTACAGATAGGCAAAGTAAGAAAAATGCTGCTTGAGGACTTATTAGAGTTTGATTTAAGAAGGTTTACATTATATATTTTGACATGTGATGTTGACAATCTGTGTTTTAAAGATATCTTTTATTTTTTATATCTCAACATCTAAATATCACTAAATGTCACTAAATAATTATCTGACTCCTCCCCATAATTTCCCACAACTGTGAAAATTTAAATGGCTAAAAATCTTGAAAAAAAGAAAAGAAAGAAAGCTTAAAAATAAACATCGTTATCCATTGAAACTATCAAAAAAGGAAAATCAAATTCTGCTAAGCTTATTTATATTAGTGCTGGCTAAAGTCTTGAATCAGGGTTTGAGCCCCATTGTTCTAAGTGCTGTACAAAAATGTAGTTTTATAGTCTGAAATAATCCAGGGAAGACATTTGAGCCAAAAATTTCAAACTTGGTTATTGATCTCAGCCACCTCAGTTTGTGGGCGGGGGGAAGGAACACACAACTTGAGACTCCAAAGGCCTGACTTTCAGGGCTGATTAGTGTTCTCATTGACTTTAGGAGGAGTTTTCACCTTCCAGGGCCATGCTGTCTCAAATTGCATACTTGGAAATTAAGGCATCCAGAATCAGAAGCCACGCTGGTTTCTACCAAGGAGAAATCTTTGCTCAAGATACTCTAACTTACACTCATTCCTGTGACCCACTCCCCCTCCCCACCTGCATGGGCCCTGGGAAGCAGAGAACAGACAGGGTACAATGCATTCAATCCACTCCATATTCCAGGGGCTGGGAACATGACTGATGCTGCACAGGAACTATTCTGAATCAAGGAGGCTTTCTGCACCATTTAAGACTCATTTACATGGCCAGAATGGCAGGAGAATCACTGCAGTTTGAGTGCAGAACAAACAGATAAACTGTCCATGAGTAAAGTGAGGCTGGAAATTATGTTTCTAGCCATTGGAGGAGGTAGGTTCTGGCACGGCCTCCTGAAGGAGCACAGAGGGCAAACACCCTAACTAGTTGTAAGATGGATCTTGATACGTTTCTGAAGGTGATGGTTGCCGGTGATAACAGGAACTGGACTTAGTGACCCAAGAGGTCCCTTCCAGTCTTATGTCTCTGAGACATAATTCGCTCCATGCATTTGTCTGGCAGTTCTTTGATGTAAACTCACTTGTGACCAAATAATGCAGTTGAAACTAACATGAGATGGGGAGTGAAAACACAAGAGAGAGCCAAGCCAAGAGAGTGACAGCCTGGAGAATCAGCCCCAAACCCACACACCTGTGAGGCTTATCAAACCCGGAGAAGGGCTGCTCCTTAAAAGGGAGGATGGCAGGCCAGAGCAGCACTCTGAGGGAAGCAGAGTTAGAGCTCCTTAGCCCCACAGATCAGGGGCTGCTTCCTCAGAGAGCTGCTGAAGTGCATCTGGAGAGGCAGAGGGACTATACCTACCTTGTTATTTTATTAGAGACCCATCCACTCAGCCTGGGCCCCGCAGACACACACAAGGGGTTGGGAGCCTAGCCCCACTTCAGAGACTTTTTGCCTTATGAAGAACAGTGGGGTGGAGCCCAGACTGTTTTCTAGGCTGCAGGATTATTTTCTTTCCCTTTTATATTTTGGATAAAAACAGAAAGGGGAGGGAGGGAAGCTGCCTTCCTAAGACATACAGGCAGAGTACACACCTCTCACTCCAAACTGCCTGTACAGCCACAGCCAACGTAGGACAGCTGAGAAGAGAGAGGTGTGCCCCTCACCTCAGTGGGATGTCCTAGAGGTACATCTTACAACAGGGACTATTATTAACGCTGGCAGTTATTAATGACGAGTGGACACTTACCAAGAGAGTTTGATATTCCTCTTCTTGTGCAGCTCTCTGCCTGACTTGCCACTCTCTCATCTGTTGAAAATGAGTCAGATGACTCTCAAGTTGTTCCTGCAACTATACCAAAGAGATTCCTTCAGCGTTAACAGTGACCTTAAAAACACCCTGCAGCCTTGAACTTCACTTGTAAAGGATTTTTTTTTTTTTAAATCAGGCTTGTGTAGGCCCCACTGTGATGTAGGCCTGAACCAGAGCAGGCCCAGACCATGGATACGTATTTGAAGTTTAAGAGTTAATCCTCACACTAAAAAAGAACAGAGCTAGGCATTATAAATAAAAATATTCTGGACACATTGATTGTTTATTCATGCCACCCCAGACTCCACTATAATAATTGACTGCATGAACATATGAAAAAGAACATCCTGTCTAAACATTTTATGATTTGACATTTATGACACATTGTGACCCTGCTTGTAAACATCTATGAATGAATGTTTGGGAACATCCTGAAATCTAATTGTAATAATTTACAAGCGAGGGGAAGTGCCCAATGCGTATCAGAAATGAAGTTGATGTTAAATCATGGGGCAATGAGAGGGCAAATAAGATTTCTTGTATTTCTTTCTAGTAAAATAGTATTAATAAAATTAGTGTAAGCATAAGGGTTTTATTAAATTAGGAAGTAAGTATAAAATAATTGTTACCAATGTAATAAAATAAGAATTAATAATTTTTAGTAAGTATAAATGAGGAGTAAATGCTGTTTAAGTGCTAAAATAAAACGGCAAGAAAGTAATTGCTGAGGTAATGTTCTCAGCCTTCAAGGGCAGGAGAGAAAAAAAATGCTTTTGTTTAAAAAAACTTTTACAACCCAAATAGCCAAAAATCAAAATAAACCCCAAAAAACAAAGGAACTAATACCCAAAAACAAAACAAAGTATAAAACAAAAATAAAAAAATAATAAAAAAGCTATCACACTTGCAGTAGCAAACGTAATTAACAATTACATCAAACAAAAAAATCAATCTGACACAACAAAATTCATAAACCCAAATAAATATAAAAATTAAAAAAAAATCCTAGACTTTGGGCTTGTTCTGCAAACCTCAAAGAGTATCGTGTCAGGACCGATAGAGCCCGGCTCTAACCTCCAGTCTGAATTACCTGGCCAGTGATTCAGCTGAAGCAACAAGCAACAGGTAATTATATCCCTCCTGCAGAACTGTGTGTGTGTGTGTGAGAGAGAGAGAGTGTGTTTTAGGCAATCGTTTCTTAAAATGTTTTTCTTTCTGTATTCATAATAAACGCGCATATTGCCTTATCCCCTGAATCAGAGCCTGCTGTTTATTGTATAACACTTGTGCCCAGCCCTGCTTCTTCGTGAGGGATACAGACAGCCCGGCCGTGGCGACACAGCCACAGGCTGGCAGTGGGGGCGGAGGGAGGTGTTAGTTTCGTGCTGTTTGGGGGTGTCCATTCCAAGTATGAGGCGGGGTGCCCTGTGCTGGTGTCACTGCTCGGCCCACAGGGGGCCCTGCCGGGGTTACTGGGGCTCGACAGGGGCCAGTTAACCTGCCAGCCCGGCTGAGGGGAACCGGGCGGTTTAAGAAATTCCCTGACAGCGGGGAGGGGGGGCGGCTGCGGGGTGTGAGCGGGGCTGCGGGGCGGGGTTTCTAGCTGGGGCGGGGGGGGGCTGCAGGGAAGGAGCTTGAAATCACTGCCTGGGGCAGGGGCGCCAGCTCCCAGCCGAGGGGGAGAAGGGAAAGGCGCTAGTGACTGAGGGCGGTTGGCTACAAGCCTCCCGAGGGGAGGGGAGTTCCCGTGATGCAGCTTCACAGCCCCATCCCCAAACACAGTCTGACTGAAGGGAAGGAACCGACGCGACGTGGCGGCAGGGGCACTTCCGGTTAGGGAGGGAGGAAGAACCTGAACCAACATGGCGGCGGTAGCGGCACTTCCGGTTGGAGGACCGGAGTGGTGGGGGGAGCTGTTGTGAACAACGGACCCAGCGGTTGCCCCCTTCGTTTCAGCTCGTCCGGTACTGCGGGGGGAGGAGCGAGCGATGGGGGAGGGGCGCGTCGGTCCCGGCCAGTGGGGGGAGGGGGAGAGGAGCGAGCGATGGTGAGGGGGTCGGTCGGTCATAGCCCTGGGCTATGAAACGCGGCTGCTGGTTTAGCCGGTCTCGGAGCTAACAGTTCCTAGGAGCGGGTTTGTTGCTGGTTTGGTGTCTCATTATTAGCAATAACCGGCTGCGGGGATCGTCTGCCCCGGTCTTTGCCGTTTGCCCTGATAGAGCAGTGTCAGTGTGGGCCCCCCACCCCAGCGACCAGGGCCCCAGCGTTTACACTGATCACACCGTCAGTGATCTGGTCTGTCCGCAATGTACTGCATTACACACTCAGAGCCGTCCCTGGGGCACAGCAATCGGGACGACCGCCCTGCGTGTTGGGGGCCCCAGGCTTCGAGAGCACAGGAGTTGCCAAGCCGGGCCCTAAAATGACCAAACCTGCCCAATTTTTTTTACCGCAACAAAGAAAGTGGATTTTGCATTTCCAACTCTGGACACCTGGCACCGGAAACCAGAAATTCAGGAAGCGACCAAGTCCAAAACACAAAAACGACCCATGATTTTAAGGGGAACTTAATGCAGTATGATTTGCCCTGGGCGCAGCACCACCCTAGGGATGGCCCTGTGCACATTTGTTGTTACAAAGCAAATAAATCACTAATGCATCTGAATAATCCTCATGTATGTGAATAGTCCCAGTGAATCCTAATGTCTTATCATACACAAGCAAAGTTAAAGGCCATTTTTTAAGACCTAAGATATAAAAAAAATCATGCACAACACAGTTCCTCAGCTGGATTCAAAGCCATGACATTCAGCGGGGCAACACTACGCTGAAATGGGAGGATTTTATCCCCTACATGGGCCAGGCACAACACACACTTTGCAGTTGTGATTTACACAATTTGCACACATCACCCACCAAAGCATTAAGAGTAAATTCATGACACCGACCCTGGCTATGTATATGTATCCTTAACTGGTCAGTGGATTGGGGGAAGTGGACAGGGATCGGGTGTGAGGGGTTGGTAGCAGTGGAGTGAAGGAGTGTGTGGGGGTAGATGCTGCAGTGGAGAAAAGGGGTCTTTCAGCAGCAGGTGGGAATGGCTGGAGTTTGCAGCCCTGGAGGGGAGAATGGGAGTGAGCAAAGGAATGTGGGTGAAGCAGTGATAGTTGAATAGAGGAGAGCAAGTATAGTAAATTCATGGGGAGAGTAGGTGGGTGTGAATGCCAGGAGCAAAGGAGTGTGCAGTTTGAAGCAGAGGGGGAAGAGCAGTAAAATTGGTCCCCAAAAAATTTTATCAATTTTTGGGGAATGGAGAGACTTTTTGAAGGAAAAATTACTTTATGGGAAATTATTATAATATTATATATCCTGTGAAAAATGGATATCAAATTTTATATTCACTTTTCTTCAATGTAAATGACTGAGCAAAGTGCAGAAGCAGGGGAGTTGTGTCCAAATCAATCTATCCACGTCTCTGATTTCTACCCCAATTTCCTACCTTACACTCCTCTGCAGCTGTTTCCAATGGAATGACTCTGTGAGTCTTGTGTTCTTGAGATTCTCTACAAACCATGCAGATGAGGGTCCGGTCCTCTTTGCAGAAGAGATTGAAAACTTCTCCATGTTTCTTGCACTCTCCTTCTAGGTCTCTTGCTATGTCCACCACCGTCTCTAGCTGTTTGTTAGGCCTCAGCTTTCTCTCGGATAAAGATTTCTTCCTGCATTGGGGGCAAACTCCTGTGTCTGACACCTTCCAGAATTCAGTGATGCAGGCATGGCAGAAATTGTGCTCACAGTCTAGAATCACTGGTTCTTTAAAGGACCCCAGGCAGATTGGACAAAGGAGCTCATCCTGCAGCTCTTCCACCGGGTTCGTAGCCGACATGGCTGCTGTGAAAAAGAAAAATGTTACTTTCACTTCCCTCTGCATGTATTTGTTTAGACTCAGAACAGGCCAACTCTCTTCCTGGAGTCTGTATGCAGCTTGTTAGTTCCTGATCTGTTGCTAGAGAGTAGGCCAAAGGACACAGCAGAGAGCTGCATAGGATTATCACCTCTGAGATAGAAAAAAACCTGGGACATCCGGGATGATCCTGACCGGATTGCATATGCCGAATACATAAATGGTGCATCTAGCCCAGTAGCCTGGCTTCCAGTAGTGGCCAGTGACAGATGCTTCAGAGGGAATGAACAGAACAGCGCAAATTATCTATCCCCTGTCAAATTATCAAATTATCCATCCCCTGTCGTCCACTCCCAGCTTCTGGCAGTCAGAGGTGTAGGGACACCTGGAGCGTGGTTTTACATCCCTGACCATCAGGGCTGTCTCTAGAGAGGTGTGGGGCCTGGGGCTAACCACACTGTGTGGGCCCCCTGCACAGTTCTAGTAGCATACCCTGGGTTTCCAGCGCCCGGGATCCAAGCCTGAATTTTTCCCCCTCACCCCACACAGGGCAGGAGGGGTTCTCGACTCCCACAAGACAGCACTACCCCCCAGCTGCCCCGGGAGGAGGGTTGTACCTGCAGGGGGGGAAACGCCACTTACCTCCTCCTACGTGGAGTTGCCTGCCGTGCCCCACCGCCCCACTGCACTTACCCATCACATGGCGCCTACCTCTCCCTCTCCAGCCCCACAGCCCAATGCCAGCTCGGATGGGGCGGCCTCACCCCCTGATTTGGGGGGGTGCCAGGCCAGCTGTTCACGACACAGAGGGGGTGAAGGGTGCAGGAGGCTCGGAGGGGCGGCTGGTGGCAGCTGCCTCTTAGAGTTTCCTGTGCCTCCTACCCCCACTGCATGTCATGAAGGGCCGGCCCAGCATATCCTCACAGGCTGGTGTCTGGGGGACTGGCCCCCTCGGTGCATCACTGCCCACCTCCCACTCGGTCTAATGTGCAGCCAGGAGGTGGGCTGCAGCCGCCCACCGACCGCCTGATCCCTGCTCCCAGCCGGGAGGGCTACAGCCTCCCGCCTGGTCTGGAGTGGGGCCCCCCAAAGCATGGGCCCAGGGCAGTCGCCCCGATCCACCCTACCCTAGGGACGGCTTTGCTTTACCATCTTGACTAAGAGCCATTGATGGACCTGTCCTCCATGGATTTTTCTAGCTCTTTTGTGAACCCAGTTTTGGCCTTCACAACATCCCCTGGCAAGGAGTTCCACAGGTTGACTGTGCGCTGTGTGAAGTACTTCCTTTTGTTAATTTCATTGGGTGGCCCCTGGTCTTTGTATGGTATGAAGGGGTAAACAACAGTTCCATATGCATTTTCTCCACATTATTCGTGATTAAAATACAATAGAACCCAGTTTATCTGACCTTCCCTTAACCAGCTCTCTTACCGAACAACCAGGACTCCAGGGTCAGAAGTGGGTGATCCTTCCTGTGGCAACTAAATGGCACAGCATCAGGTTTTCCCATTCTCCAGTTTACCTGGATTTGCTGATCTAATCTGGCCCCAGTCCCAATATATCAGATAAATGGGGTTCTGCTGTATGAAAGAAAATTTTAAAAATCACGATTAAATGAAGTTTTTACAGTCTACAGGCTCAGAAGAAGGTTCTCGGTGCTGTCCCTGCCCGTCAGAGCTCTGCTGGGGTGATGCTGTTGGGGGTCCCCTACACCCACTACTCAGGTGGGGGGGACCTGCGTTCTCCCTTCCCTGGGACTGATCCCAGCTCACATGGAGTCGGAGGCTGGTGATTTGGGTGAGGGGAGATCCTGGCCTGCCCAAGGAGTGGTGCTGGGCAACAACCTAGCCCAGCACATAGCTGTTGTGTAGCCAGGATGGGACCAAGGGGCAGAATTTGCCTACGGCCCTGGATTGCCTGGATCCCACCCTGTTCCCAGGTCTGACACGCTGGCCTCCAGCTCTCAGGGGAAGCGCTGTGTGAATGGCTGGGGTCACACAACGGCCGCTGGGATTGTGCTGCAGTCTCTGTGCTGCTGGCGTTTCACTCCAGCCCCCCTCCCCCCTTCAGTCTGCCCTGACAGCTGATGTAAACTGCTTATGGTGTCCTGCATCCAGCTCTTCTGTGCAGCATTTCTGCCTCTCCGCCCCTTGCTGACACTCACCTGGAACCTCTCCCTAGGCAGTTTGGGTGGGTTGGGCCTGCAGGGGCCCCTCTGAACCCGGCTGGGTGTGTGTTAGGGGCAGGACCTGGGGTTAAAATCTCCACCCAGCATAAAGGCTCCATGGAGGCCAGTTGATCTTAGACCCTCTCTTGGCCCTGCTGCCCCACTGCCCCCTTTCTACCTGCCCCCTTCTGCTGGGGAGCTGGGCTGGGGCCTGTTGCTGCTGCAGGAAGGGGAATCCTGAGGGGCTGTGACTGCAGCAGCTCCCTGCGCTGCAGGAATGTCTCCCCCTGTCCATGACTGACCGGGAATGCCCAACTCCGACCTGCCACCAGCTCTGTGGCTTCTGTCTTGCAGGTTCCTGATAGGAGGAGGTGGTAACTGCGCGTATCTGGATGATCAGGATGGGGTCAGCAGCTCACTGTGTACCAGTGACAGATACTGGATCTGCACCAAACCCGATGTGTTCACAGAGGGAAAGGAGGCTGCGGTGGAAGCAGGCTCACATCAAGGATATTGTGGAATTAGTCCTGGAAAAGCCGGACTGATCTCTTCTTAATATCCCATGGGTGTCGCTAAACGTTGCTTTGGGTAAAAGCCTGAATATTTTTTAAAGTGGTTTTAATTTTCCATTTCGTTTTAGGAGCGCTGCACCTGCATAAGGGAGTGGAACTCCTGTCACGTGCCTCGTGGGATACCTAGGGCTGGGTCTGTAGGAGTAAGGGGAGATTTGTGGGTTGGGAGGGGGCAGGGAGTGGGTAGGTGTGACACAGGCAGACCAGGTACCAGCTCATGCCAAAGGCCCCATGGCTCCATGGGTCACAGCAATACACAGCTGAGATCAGGCTGGCTCACCCGTGTGCTAAAGTAGCTGTTAGAATGATAGGAATGTGCTTAGTCTTTATTCATTGTGTGTAAGCTGCGGCTCTGACACCTGTATCCCCCATTGTAAGGTTATGTTGGAGCGTTTGTGTTGGGCGCAGATTTGCCAACAATCTGTAAATTTACATTCAGTAAAAAAATGTACAATTTGAACACTGTCAGTTAATCCGTAAATAAATGAAAATGTTCGTGTAAGTGGGTAGAAATAAAACATATTGTATTTTGACTTCTTGTATCATAAAACTACACTGATCATGACTTTATCAATTTCTGTTTTCTATTATTGCACATGCCCAAAGAACCCGGTGGATCAATTAACTGCAGCTAAAACGATTGTTTTCCAAATTCCTGTGTACAGAATATTGTGAGCAAGTACACACTTTTGTGATATTATTGTATTGTTTATGGTATTTTTAGTGATGTCAGTAAAATGTTTCCTGTACTGTAAAAGAAAAATCAACTTCAGATCTTCATGTTAGTAAAAACTAAAATGCAAGGTTGGGAACCCTGGGCCCGGTGCCCCCGTGACTGTGTAACACCAGAGAGCAGAGTGGCATTAAGGAGTGTGAAGTGCTGATCTCCAACAGCTCAGCGCACAAGGCAGGAGATAGGATACAAACCCCTAACAAGAAGGAACCATATCTATCTCTGCACTGCTTGGACTCTGGGGGCCAAGGTTTCCTAGGCAGAAGTGAGAGATTCCCAGCTCCTTAGCCTGGGCTAGCGCTAAAGGACGCACAGAGCATATTGTAGTCCAGTGATACTCAGACTGTGACTCACGAGCTCCAATGGACTCTTTAATATATCTCCTGCGGCTCTTTGCAGCGCAGGATATTAAAATACTGTTATTTAATTATTAACCAATCAGGATGCTTTTACTGTGTTGGTAACCATTAAGCTGTCAACTTGCAATAAGTTATTAACTTATTTGCTATGAGAATAATATACTGTAAATTAACTATTTCCCTGTCATACTGTCTAAATATGAATAGTCCTATAGTAAATGAAACAATAAATTCACACTACTGTGATTCTGTTGGGTAATGCTGATCACTACTTTAACTCCTGAATCACTGAGGTTATAATAATTTATAATAATGCCCTATAATATTATAGTAGCATCACTGTATTATTCACTACAGTGATACTATTACTAAGTATACAGTATTCAATATTATAATAGACTCCCTGGGGTTATAATAATATAATAACCTATTTATAATAACCTATACTATTATAATATTATATAATAATATACACTAAATTAAATATTTCCCCTGTCATACTATTTAAACTTGAATAGTACTTTAGTAAATGAAATAGTGAATGCACACGACTGTGACTCTTTTGGGTAATGTTGATCACTACTTTGACTCCTGAATCATTGAGGTTTGAGTATCACCGTTCCAGACGCTTTTGAAACTTAAGATTGTAGCTGATTTTTTTATACATCTTTACCTGCTTTAACCTGGTAAAAAAATTGTTAAAAAGGAAATAAAAGTTGTCATATAATAAATTGATATAAGTGCTGCCTTTGGTGTGAGAGATCTAAGTTGAAGCTGACATGGGGTAAGTGACTGGACCTTTGGAACTGTGGGTAACCTGAATATTGCTGTGATTCTGGCTGAAAGAGATCATCTATCAGAAAGGGAGGCTCACTTGGGTGGCGAGACAGATCAGAGTACTCCATAGCCCTGTCTGTGACTCCACGATTATGCTGTTACAGTGTCTGAGGAGTTTACATTTGATCATTGATTGGTGAAATCTGAGTCTAGAACTCTCAACCAGTCCACCAATGCGTGGCGGGGTGAGGTAACGGCCAAGATCCAGTAACCCAGACATAATCACTGAGCGTGGTCCGTACGGATAATATGTAAGGAACTGTGTATCTCTACTGAAAATGATGCCCTTTAAAGTCTTGGCGTTAAGGCAGGTCACCAGCAGCTGACGTAACTCAGATGTTCCTTTCAGACTGCCTCCCTGTCTGGCCATCTGTGAGTTGTATGGCTGATGCTGGATGCCTGTTTGCATACTGAGCCAGGTGCAAAGTGAGAAATCGCAAATTCCACAAAAGAGGAAATCTACAGGAAAAAACAGAGCAGGGGGTGTCCTGTTTAAGAATAAAGACACAGGATGGGTCTGGTCTATCTTGGTGAGCGGAGACACACTGGGTCCTCCCCTCAGAGACAAACAGACAGCAAGCATGTCTCTTCAAAGAAGGGTCTGTTACCTGCCAGCTCGGTGTTCTTGGGGAACCAGGGCACAGTATCCGCCTGTCTGACTCATGAGGGACTCTCCCCTCTCCCCCAAGCCTCTGCCTGAACCAGAACTGATCAGAAGAAAGCTTACAAAAACAATGAAAAGGCAGTGGGAGACACATCTAAACCCCTTTGGACAATGGTGACAGGATTAAGGCAACTCCTCTAGACTCATTTGCATCGAAGATGAGACAGAGAGCCATCTCCATTAGCATACAGAATGGAGAACAGAGAGTCCAAGGCAGGGACCGCACTGAATTCTGGGATCAGAGAAGCAGGGAAGCACTGCATGATGGAGGATCTCTGCTCCAGATGATAATGAACCCACGCCTGCACACACCCAGCTTTGTCCAGCCCAAATAAAACAACTCTGGTAGACTCCCTTGAGTCATCATTTACCCATGAACAGATCTAGTGTTCTCCCTTGAACCATTGTTTCTTCCCTACAAAAACCCCTACCCAAGTTCAAAACTCTGTTCTGAGGCCTGGATCCAAAAGCCGCATCAGTTCCATGGGAACTTCACCTTTCCTGACTGGTCATGTTGGAGGCTCTGCCTGTCTCCAGCACTACGGGCTCTAAGCTGAACAGCCTGTGTCCTGGGATCCTTTGACCGGTTCAAGCTGCGCTGAGTGGTAAGACCCCAACTCTCTCTCTCCGGTTAAGCCCACTTTTTTCCCTCAGACCTAATTTGATCTCTCTCTCTCTCTCTCTCGCTCTCTCGCTCCAGGTATAACTTTCTAAACCTGACTTTTGTAATCAAACTTGGGATAGATTTCTCCAAATGAAATCGAGTAATATTGTAACTGTTTGTTTGTTTTTCTCTCCTTGTATGGCTGTTGCTATTAGTATCATAAGTTTTATATACCTGGCAATAAAATAACTTTTATAATCAAGCTGGTTCCCAGACTCTCTCCAAACTTTGTCTACTCTTACGTGTTCTCGGCTTCCCTATTTTGCTCTGCAGCAACGCTTCTCTTACCTCAGCTAAAGATCTCTGTAGTGTCCAACAATCCTGTGGGGTTTGCTCATCCAGGCGGTTACTACCAGAATAATTATAATGTGAAAGTGGGGGTAGGGACATGCTAAACCTGTGGCATACAAGGGTGGCAGCTTGGAAGTGCTCTGCAACCCAGCCTGCAGAGTCCAGGACATATAAGGGGTCAGCTTGAGAGTCCTGATTGACCTGGTCCACTCAGACATGCTCTGTTAATCTGTGAATATGTGTGTGTGTATATGTGGGTGTTTATCTGAGTCTGGGGCTGGAGGAACCCAGCCCTGGGAAACTTAGGTACTGCAGGGTAGCTGCATTGGGAGGGGACCTGCAGAAGGAAGAAGTAAAGCTCCATCTGAAAACACAAGTGACACATGCAATACATTGATAAAATTACACACACACACACACCAGAAAGTAACCCTAATAAATGAGCGCACCCCAAGGTAACGGGCAAATCTGGTAACAGGTCACAGCCTGCCTGGCTGTAAAGCGCTGCAAGGATTTAGGGTAAGCAGTACTTGGTTAGATGGTCTCCTATTTGTTAAATACGTCTGGGCACTAGAATGCATGTTATGATTTTATTTTACATGTAACCATTTGTTTCCAATACTTCTATTTGACTCTGCTTTGTTGAGCCGATCCCTGATTTCAACATGAACATATGTAAGCGCTGTGTGTTAAGCAGGGTGTAGATCAGATGTGGAACTGGTAAGCAGGGTGTGTGTGTGTATGGGAGGGAAAGATACTGTTCCTTTGGAAGCAGTGATCTGTGAATACGTCAAGTGTCCTGTGGGTCAGGGGCTGGATGCTCCAAGGGGTGCTTGGACGGCTTGAGGGCAGAGTGTGCCTATTACATCCAATGCCCCATCCCAGTAATCAGGACCAAAGGGAGGAACTGTGACTGAGAGGGGTATCTGTGTCCCAATGCCTCCCGGGGTTCTGCTCTGCCCCGGTTTAGCACTCTGCCTAATGCTGCAATCCCGCCCCGTGAGACTAATCGCAAAGTATTTTGTATTACAGATATACAGATGCTGATCCTCAGCGCCACTGTTTAGATCACGGCAGCTTCTTTCTGGCAGATCCATTTGAGCTCAGAATCACACGTCTCAGACCCAATCCGGCTGCTTTTTATCCAACCGCAGCGGTTCCCTTCAGCAGAGCCTGAGACTCGGAAACTGCAGAATTAGAGAGAGATTCAGTGTCATTGTAAAAACAAGGAGAGTCCTGTAGCACTTTAAAGACTAACAAATTTAACTTCTGCAGGCATAAGCTTTCGTGGCCTTTAACCCACTTAGTCAGATGTCTGTGTGATTCCCCTTAACCAGGAAAGGCCCAGAGGTGATATTTCTCCTCCCCCTCACTCTAATGGGAAGCTTGGCTCTGGTGTTGTCCTTCATCTCTGTAATTTTCCTACAGAGCTTCAGCTGAGACGATATCCCAGCATGTGAGATGAGTTGGGGGGTCTCTGGAACCAACTAAGCTGAATCTCATGGGGCTGGTGACCTGTTATTTGTTGGTTGGAAGCAACCACCTTGAGCTCCCGCCTCAGCTTTCCTTTGAAAACCAAGTCTGAGTCTCCTGGGTGAGAGGAAACCTGCACCTGTGACCGGTGTAACGGACGGCTGCAGGGAGCCTGAAGGCTTCTTCAGATGCACAGTGAGGGCTGGATTCACAAAGGGACTTTCAGTACCTGCCTCCCAGACTCACGTCCCCCTGGGATGCACAAAACCCAGCTCAGCGGCCACCAAACCCTGGATGTGCCTACATTGCTCAGTGCCGACATTTGCAGAGTAAAAGTTTCCTAAGTGCCTGTGTTTCCACCTCTCGCCATCTAGGCTGCTGCCTCCCTCAGGCTGGGGGCTGTCTACACCCCAGTGTGATGCAGGATCAGGAGCCAGCAGGCATGCGCAGAGGTCGCTAAGGGGGTTGGGCCACACAGGCCAGCTCACACAAAACCGGGAGGAGCAAGCGCTCCCAGGTCACTTTTAGCCCAGGGGTTCGGACACTCCCCTGGAAAGACGGAGACCCCAGTTCAGCTCCCCCTTGTGCCTGCAGAGGTGAAGGAATTTGAACAGGGATCTCCCACCTCCTAGGAGCAGTAGCTAACACTGAGCTATGCGATAGTCTGGGGTGGAGGGGAGAGGGGAGAGTCCCTCAGTCTCTGCTGTTGATGCTGTCACAAGGGTAAAATTCCTCCTCCCAGCACCGAGTCTACTTAAAATCACCACAATAGAGGCTCAGACTAAGGGATTGTCTGCATTTACAGCGCTGCACTGAAGACTACCTATGCCGACGGGACAGCTTCTCCCCTCGGTGCGGGTGCAGGGACGGCTACACCAAGGCCTTTGCTGACGCAGAAGAAATACCTTTAACCAACGGAGCTAGGCTGGTAAAACTTTCCAGTGTAGACAAGGCCTTAGTTCAACTTTGTGCATTGCACATCAGCAAGTCACACAATGGAGCTTTCCCCAAGCACCTGTCCAACAGTACACATCAGGCAGCACTCACCGTGCTGGGTCTAACGGGGACCCGTCCACCCAGGTCCACGTCCCCTTTGAGGGTGTCACGTTAAGTCCAATCCAGATGTAGCTTGCACCTCGTATCACATCCTGTATGAAATCCTGGGAAGTGCAAAGCCGAGGGGTGGGGTGAATGTGCCGTAACCGGCTAGAATTCCCTGAGCGCTCCCGTTCGATACCTGCTCTTGGCTACAGTGGCTCTGCCCGTGATGCCAGCCGGAGAACCCATCCGCACCTGAGCTAATTCACCCTCTCCCCTGGGCGGGCAGAGTCCCAGGGTAGGGGCAGGAAATGTGGCTCTCTCTGTGCAGACATGGAAACACCAGTACCAGGCCTGGGGGTCAGAGGCTGAGCTGGCCCTTTAAGGGGGTCCTGGGTTCAGTCTCACCTGTGACTAGGCGCCCCTAGACTGAGAGGTGAAGGCCCGGGGGAGCTACAAGTGCAGCCCTTAGGGGTGCAAAGGCTGCAGGAGCCAGCTAGGAAGGGACGTCAGGACTGGAAAATCTGTGTTGTTCTTGCTCTGAACTCTGTGTTCATAAGCCAGACTCCGAGAAGGGAGAAAACACCCCAGTGGGCGTTTGATTAACTGGGGACAAGGAGAAATGAGGCAGGGGGGTCGAGGCAGGCTGGATATAAACCCCGCTGCACTAGGACTGTGCTCAGTGACTCCTGTCTCGCTCCAGCTGGAGGTTTATGATCCTGTATTTTGTTACCATCTCCTCCTGGGTCTGGATCACCAGCATGCGAGAGCTCTTCCGCGAGCAGTCCTCACGGCTCCCAGTCCAGGCTTTACGCTCTTTAGACAGCCAGTAGCACTTGTCCCCATGCAGCTGCCAGTCGCTGGGGCAGAGTTTGCACCCGGAGCCCTCTGGCGGGAGAGATGTGAACAGAGGTGTCGTTAGTGCTGAAAACTCAAACTCTGCCTGGCTGAAAACTCCTGTTGAAAGCTGATTTTTAATGGAAAATGCCATGGTGACCACAATGAAAGTTTTTAGTTTGGCTCAAATTTTTCGTTTTTTGTTGGAGAGAAGGGACTTAAAATGAAATACTGATTTTTGTGGGGGAGAGGGAGGATTTCATTCATTTTTGGAGTGGAAATAAACATTCTTAACATTTCCCCACCCCATTAGAAGAGAGAGGAAGGACTGTCACTTTTCTACGTCCTTCAAAGGACATCAAACTTTTATTTCTTTTCATCTTTTTCATGAACTAGGTTTGCAGTGTATCAGCTTTAGTCCAAGATATTGCTTAAGTTTTCTCCTGCAGGCATGGAAAGAGCCTTCAGACTCAATGTATTAGTGAGGGCTGTTCTCAGGAGTCAGTACTCACAACAGGACACGCTGTAGATTCGGACTGCGTTGTGCTGACAGAGCTGGGAGGCCAGAGAGGAGAGAATTCACTTGAAGTTTTTACATGGTTTTTACGGTTTTGCTCTCTTACTAAAGATCTGCTCCAACTTAGTCGCAAGTTCTGGGCTCAGTGCAGGAATCACTGGCTGGGAATCTCTGGGATTTGACCGTGTCAGCTTATAAAAGCTGAACGGAGACAGGCCCAGCCTCTGCCCCGATGGGAGACCTCAAACGCTAGTGTTAGGGTTCAGCTGAGAGTTAAAAGTAACGTTCCATTATGGTCATTACAAATCCCATGACGCTTCTTTAATGGTGGAGGTCTGCATCTGTTCAAATTACAGTTTGGGGGGCTACAGTTTGCCTCCCTCAAACGCCCCCTGCAGTTCCAGTAGGTGAGGGGATTCTGCTTCAACCCTTCCCCCAGGACATCGTCTCCAGTCTTGTGTGCTGCTGAACAGCTGTTAAGTTTCACCCCAGAGGTGGCTGCATTTTCAGTAGTGGAGGAAATGATTCCCATAAGGACTATGTGGTTTGTAAAGCACTTTGGGATCTAACCTCTGTAGCAGTTGTGTTATTATTACACTGTTGTTAAAATTGCCTGTACCCCAGCAATGGGAATTACTCTGACCACTAGATGTCACTGCTGCTTCTCTGCACAAACAGCTGAGGATTATTATTTATTGTACTTAGAGTGTAAGTGCCTTTGAGCAGGAACTGGGGTTATTTATTTAGTTGTTTATTTTTACCTCAGCGGGCAGGACTGGGCTGTATACAAAGCAATAATTAGTGTTACACTGTCAGTGAGCGGCTCCAGTCATGGATCAGAGCCCCAGGGTGCAAGGTGCTGTACATGCACATAGTAAGACAATCCCCAAAGAACTCCCAGTCAAAACAGGTTGAGGTAAAGAGGAGAAGGATGCCATGGACAGAGTAAAATAACCATGATATGGGTACTGTGACAGGCACCTTCAGCATTGATCTTGCCCCCACCAACTGGGATTGCTGAAATGAAAGAAGACAGAGGTTCTTGGGATGTACAGCCCATCTCTGCTATGTCTAAAGCAATAAAAGGCACCCCAGCAACTTAAAAATCACCCTGCGGGATGACCATTGTTTTCCCACTGTAGTTACGAGTAGAGTCGAGTGAAAATATTTTGGCCACTTTACTTGACAAAAAAAAAAGCCTTTGTTCCAGAACGAAAATCACTGCAGAAAATGTTTCACTTGAGAATTTCCAGTTTTTGGTTGAAATAATAATAATAAAAAATCCCTGGAGACAACATTTTCTCCTACATTTAGCCTCCTTTTGGCTGCCCATGTTGCTGACTCTCACATTTTTATCACAAGGCTCACAATTTTTGGTGTTTTTCCTTGAAGCCCCAGCTCGCTGAGTCACGTGATTAAGTGAGAAACTTGGTTAGTTTTTTTTAAAAAGTGGGGGAGGTTGGGGAGAAAAGCTTGAAAGTATGACTTTAGTTCAACCTAGAACCTCAGACACCAGAAAGTGAATAACAAGAAAACCCCCAAAACAAACAAACAAAAATACCCCACAACACCAACAGCCCAAACCTCAAAGTATTATTTTTCTAACTTCTCATGATTTTTGAGTTCCTGAGTGATGGTTTTTGAACAGCAGGTGATGCAATGCTGGAGTGATATAAATAAAGGGAGTTGGGATCTTAGTGCGAATGAGAATCTGGCCCATTGAATTTCAAGCTGACAGAGTCCCTTTAACATGGTTACTGGGTTTTTAGTCACAGCAAGAGCCCTGCAAACTTTTCCAGGGAGAGCGACTCATGGTTCTGAGACAGCAGGAGCCGGGGTTACCTGCCAAGCTGCCGTGGTGGGGTTCACATAGAATTGGTTTCAAACGAGACCGGAAATCCTCCAAGTGGGAGCTGCATTCAGTGCTACTGACGATTCTGGTTTCATTCTTCTCCACTGTATTCAGAGGTCCTCTGGTTTGTCCTTCACACGAGATGTGCAGCTGGGAAACTTCAAAACAGCATCACCGTCACTTCTAAGGCAACTATTTAGGGATTAAAACCCAGCCTGTGGAGGGTGTGAAATCATCAAGTGTCCATCATGGCTCGGGTAGAGGCAGAGAGAGAAACTCGGGCCTTGTCTACACGAGAAAAATAAATGGACATATTTCCGTCGACTTTCAGCCACCGCTCTAATTATAATTCCAGCGGTGACTGCTGTCCACACTGCTCTCCTCGGGTCAGTGCAGAGCACTTCCACCCACCTAAGGGGCAGCGTGGGGGGTGCTGAGGCAGCCTCTCCCATGCCCCAGCTCACAGCCAGGAGCAGGGGGCAGCCACTCTTGTCCCGCCCAGTCCCAGCGCGCAACCATGAGCCACCCACGACTCGCTCTACAGGGACGCAGTATCTACACCGACACTGCATCACCCTCGCTCTGCCAACAAAAGCTCTGCACCTCTCCTCAAGGTGGTTTTATTTTGTCAAAAATAACAGCAGTTTTGTCAGCGGGGGAGGGTGTGTGTGTGTGATTGTAGTGTGTGTGTGTGTGTGACTGTAGTGTGTACACCAGCACAGTTTTGTCCACAAAAGCTAAGTTTTGTTGACAAAATTCTCTAGTGTCGACCAGGCCTCATTCACTACAGGTGTAAGCAGAGTCTGAATGAGCTCTCCTGATATCTAGTGATGAACTGGGGGAAAAGACCCCAGGAGCAGACTGTATTTGCATAGACACGCCTACTCTCCCTAGGCATTCAGCAGGCAGACCTGCTTCGCCAAAGGGATCGATGTTGGCTGGTGCTGGATTACAAATCGCTCTAGACTCAAAGACCTTCCACTCCACCGACAGGAATGTATAGATTAAAGGACCATCTACACCACATCACTGACTCAGTGAGGGACAATCCACTACTATGGACATATCTGCTCCCCATGAACCGCATCCTGTGTAACCCCTGCCATAAGTGATGTTCCCAAATTACCGATCGTCTTTTGTTTTTTCAAATCAAAGCCCTCGACCCCTGTGTCCAGGTTACTGCAGATTCTGCATTCCTTGCACTGGTTAAAACTTCTCACCCAACTCTGCTCTCGTCAGTAATCTGGACACTGTACCCGGACGTCCAGCAGCTCTTTGTGTAAACTCTGTGAATTGTTTGTACTTTTAAACATGACCTTTCATAAAATGTATTACATTGAACGCAGGACAATGAAAGGTCGTTATCCCGACTGTACCGGGAAAGGGCAGCAGAACTGTGCTTAGCCTGCCCTGATTGAGGGGCTCACTGTAACCTGAACTTCCCCTGCTAAGCAGGGGGTAGGGATGCTACATCTCTCTGTGGCTCAGCGTGGGAGTGGGGGTTAGGGTTTGACAGACGGACGGTCAGTCAGTCAGTGGAGTCTGCCTGAAGAGTCAGGATATGTCTACAGAGCAATTAAAGTGGATTCCATAGAGAGTCCTTGTTGCTATTCAGTGATTACTAGAGCTGAGATCAGATCACTGAGGAGCAGGTCTAGGGGCTGGCCAGACCCTTAGGGCAGGTCTGAGCACAGAGTTGCAGGGGAAGCCAGTGAAGAGGCCCTAGCAATCACTAACAGCTGAAATCACTCAGAGCTGGGTTTGGGAGTGGGGGAATTTCAGAGCTCAGCATCGCAGCAGAAGTGGCCATGAGCAGCAAGCAGCAGCAGAGATGAGCAGCAGCAGCCATGAGCCGATTGCAGAGGTGGTGGCAGTAGCAGAGACATTAATCCATGGCTCCCTTCCCGTTTTGGGGTGGGAGGGGCAGGGAACCCACACGAACGAACCTTGAACTCTGGGTCTTCACTGACTAAGGACGGTAACTGTGAGTGGGGTGCAGCGGAGGGTGTGGCATGGTAAAAGAGATATTTGTTTGTTGGGCTTTCACACCCCAAGGTGGTAAACTGAGGCAAGGACACTGCCCAGTGTACGGTGGGAGGAAGGGGTGTTTGCCGATACCACCTGGCAGAGGGGTTACGCACAGTCTGGGTGTGTTCCACTTCCTCTGCCTGTGTAACAGCGATGCTGTCCCAGTCAGATCATGTGTGTCCTGAACTACGCTCCTAACTGCACCTGTTTGTACAAATAACATACGTGTGGCTATGCAAACGACTCAGTGACCTTGAGTTACTCACCCCAAACAGCCAGCGCTATCACAGCCCCCAACAGGACGAGGATCCCAGCCCCGGCCAACCCTAGAGTGACCCAGATCCAGCGCGGATACCGATGGGAACCTGTAAGAGACAGTGTTTGCTGACCAGGGATCCTAGTTTTCTGGGTTAATAAAGCCAAAATTCTCTGATAAAAAACCACTAAAATCCACATATTTCCATGATTAAAATGAAAAGCTGAATTTAATTTCCCGAGCCACAATATATATAACCCTAGACACAATATATATATAGGTATCGGTTGAACACAATGTTTTACTGATAAATATTTAGAAATTTTCAATAAGTTTGACACCTACCAATGCCATCAATCACTGCAATACAATAAAATTAATAGAACTGCCATTTGTATTTCTGACATATACCAAATACTTCAATGTCTGTATTCTGTATTTTCAGCAAAATGTTTGGGTTTTTTTTTTAAATGCACAAAAAATAAAGCGAAAATTGCTTTTATATTAATTTTATTCACTTTCGGAATTAGTCCTAGAGGCTGAAATGAAAGTTGAGATGCCTTAAACCAGGAACCCCCATGTGCCATTGAGTAAACGCTATAGTCCGGGAGCAGTTTACTGGAGTGTATTTAGCTGTGTCCATTTAAAGCATGTTCAAAAATCAACCACAAGAGGGCGAGGTAGCATGTGTTGAATAAGTGACACTGGTACTTGCAGTAAAATTTAGTTAATAGTTAATATATCTTTTTATTTTTTTCACAAAATGTAAAAACTAAACATTCTCCGTAAAAATTGCAAAGTCTGTGTTTTTCCCTGGCAAACGGATTTGGTGGATCCCTGATGGTGATGCACCATCAGCCTCCAGCATGAAGAACACACATGAAGAACACACGCCCCTCGAGGTCGGGAATGAGTTAGACCAGCACCAGGCACTTTTGCGCCTGGCTAACCGGCTCCTCCCCAAGAGTTGCACCAGTGTAATTATGCTGGTTTCTAACCAAAAATCACAATGGCACCAAATCTGCAGGCCCATCAGCCCTCACTCAGATCCCTGAAACGCCATCTCCAAACTTACATGTCTACACTGCAACTGGGAGGTGGGAGTTTGGCCTACCTACGCGACTGAGCAGCACGCTCCCAGCTGCAATGTAGACCTGTTCTGTGTCTCTCTAGTCTGCTCCCTTCTGCCACTGCAAACCGTGAGAGATACATGCAGTGACCAGCTGATGGCGCTGTGCTACACTTCCGCCCCTGCCCCCTACACACCTCTTTCCCCTACAGACTGGAAACTGACTGTGCCCTTTGCTGTGGAACGTCTCCAACATTTGCCTAAAATTTCCCCATTTCCAAGACTTCAATAATTTTCCAAGCAATTATTCCTGCCCGGCAGCTTGTCAGCGGAAATATTTGCACAAAAGGGGCCCAAACACAGATATTGTGAACTCGTTTCAAAATTCAAACCAATACAAGGGGAGATTTGCTTGGGTATTACCCCACTCCTAGCCTGGGAAGGAAGGAAAGAATTGACAGCTGGGACCACTGACGTTCACATTGAATTGGTGCATCGTTGGCTGACTCCCTTGGCCTTATGGAAAATGCAGCATTAGTCTTTGTTTAGACCAAGATCGTAAGCTCCGGGAACCTCCAGAATGAGGATGCACATTTAGATTTCATAATAAGGCTACAGCACATTTTCCATTGTCTTTCACAGCAGTGTTGTCTCATCCAATTGTTTGCATTCGGTGTCCTATGAAAATACACTTACTGGTGGTCAGTCCAGCACCACACCTGTGGATTTGTCATAGCCCTAAAATTTACTGGGTGCTTTGTTGGTTTGCTACTTTCCCCCTGTGCAATTACACTGCGCCATGCTGCAGAAACCGCCAGACGTCAATGGTGCTATTCGTGGTGGTAAATCCTACACCTATGAGTCAGCATCAGCCCTTAGCCGTGACGTTGGAAACACAGGGAGTATTTTCACTCACTCACTCTCTCGTGAAGTGAGTTGTGCTTCACTCCACGGGGTGTCTGCTCATCCTGGGACACTCTCCTTCATCCCCTCTCTGAAACACTACACGCAAAGGCCTCGGGTGGAGTTTTCAGAGCTGTCCAGTGGAGTTGGGCACCGAACTCTCCTAGTAAATTTCAGCTCCGTTGGGTCTCTGTGAAGCCCCAGGCACTCCCTGTAATTGCTGTGTAGGAAAAGTAGACACCCTGGAAGGATGTTCAGTCACTTACTTTGAGCCCCAGCTCCAGAGGGGCGGCCTGGTTGTCTCTGCTTCGGCTGGCGGTTTAATACTGCGTAGCCCTCTTCGTCCTCCATTACCCAAGCTCGTCCCAGCAGGTGCTCAGACGGGGAAGGGGGGCCCACTAACCGGTCATCACACTTGGTCTGTGCAGCTCAGGGCTACCACCAGCACTGACTGTTCTTCAAGAGAAACCAGACAGGAAATGCAGCCACTGAGCGCGGGTGTGGTCTGCGCTACATCTGTCTCCTCTGCCCTCCTCTGAGCTGGACTGCAGAACTGAACTGGTTAGACAGGACGGCTTTGAGCACGAGTGGCAAAGTAGAGTGCTGGTATGTGTGTGAGCGGTATTCTGGGGCAGGGCTCAAAGAGGGCAGAGTTAAGGTTGTTTTGTGGGTGGGCAGTTTCTCTCTGAGTGTTTATACATCAGTGACCTATGCTTGTTTGCTAGAACAGCTGCATATCACATTGTGTTTTGTTTGACCAGCCCTTGGGGCTACAATCCGGCAGGTAAATAAAGAGGTTTTTGGAATTAGTGCAGGCAGTTCGACACTAGGAAGAATTGCAGCCGGCCAGAGACCTCGCTGCCAGCTCGACCTGCTGGAAATTGATTGTAGCCACATCCGCAAACGCACGCGCATGACACTAACCCACGGGCTCTCACAGGAAATTGCCTTTGGTCAAGAAATCACGTAGCAGCAGGGGGTTGTTCACGCCATCAACATCCTCTGATGCTGCGGGCTGCCTCAGATCAGCGTTTCCTCTCCGTGCTCAGTGCTGCCCTTCCTGGCTCTGAACTCCCACTCCCCACACTCTGCCTGTGTCCCAAAGACCAGAATCGTAGATGGGCAGGATGCAGGGGAAGGGTAACAACAAGAAGAGGCCAAACAAGTGTTGCATAGCATGACAGGGCAGCTTACTATTGTGGGTTGCCAGTGGTATTTCAGCCTTCTCAGAAGGCACATCCTAGAGTCATGCTGATAGAAATCAATTTATTTTTCCCTGCTCATTTTACCTGATTGCCGGATCTATCACCGGGTAAACTGACTGAGATCACACTAGCCGGTGACATGTAATGAATAACTATAATTATTGTTATTACCTATTTATCATAAACAGAAGCCCTTTAAAGTACCACCAGAACCATAAACACTGGTATTGAGTACACAATGGAGGAACTAAACCCCAGGCCCAATACCACAAACACAACCCCGGGTTCCCACAGTACGTGATAGTATTTATGGTATTTCTTCTCGCCCTCCAGGGAGTGCTGGTCACGACACAGGTGAGTGTGTCTGCTTCTCTTCCTGGACAGACACCATCTGCTTCTCTTCCTGGTCCGACGCTGTCTGCTCCTCTTCCTTGTCCGTATCCGCGCAAACACAACGACACCCTGCCACGCTACCACTCCGATGGGCAGCCCCGAGTTCTGGCACTCCCTGCCTTAAATCACCTCTGCTGGGGCTGTCCTTAGCCAATCGGCTGCCAGGATTTCTCCCGCCTTCTGGCCTTTGCACACGGCTCTCATGTTGTGCACACGGCACCAATGCCTTTGCACTCCGCACTACAGCTGATGTTTTCCCGCCTTTTCCCCGTCACTGGGCAGGATCCAGGCCTTGGCATCCTGCCAACCGTCAGCATCTGACTTGCCTGGGTCAGACTCCAAGATGGAGTCCAAATCCAATATGGAGTCTGACCTTGTCATCAGCTAGTTACATTCCAGGGGAGGGTACATAAACATTCCTAAACATATTCCAACAATGCCCCTCAGCCCAGTAGCTGTGGCAGAAACCAGCTTTTTTTCTGCTTAACGTTTGCCCCTGCGATTGATACAATCAGTTCCCAATCCCATGTTCCTAGCGTTCCCACAGCTCAGCAGGGGCTATGTGCAGAGGGAAGCAGAAAAACAGACGCTGGAACGCGGGTGGCAGGAGTCGCTGCCTGCTTCTCACCAACTGCAGCCTGAAGACATTTTCATCCCTTGTGCCAAGGGCTTTGCCTGAGGCACAGACGGGCTTCTCAGCCTCCATCGAATGCCTGCAGAGTCCTGAGCGGCAAAGCGCTTCTGAGTGACAAAGAGGCCTGGGGGATCTGGGTTGTACCCAGTGACGTACGCAGTCAAGGGGTTTTCACTGGGAGGGTCTGTAACCCATTTCTGAGAAAGTAACACGCAGATTCAGACAAATGTTCAGAGTCCACAGCGATGGGCTTATCTTTGGGGGACAAACACTGCCAGCTCTGTGTGCCCCCTCCCAGGGTAGTGGGAGTGCCTGCTGCCCTTTGGGTTATAACCTGGGAGGTGGACTCTAATAAAATCTATCGGGGCGGCACTGGGCCATTTTCCAGTCACAGTGGGCTGTGGGGCTTTTGTAATTTTATGTCTGATTTTGTCAGCACGTCGTTTCTAATGTGAGGTGAAACTTGGGGGTACGCAAGACCAATCAGCCTCCTGAAAGGGGGACAGTCGTCTGGAAGGGTTGAAAGCTGCTGGTCTAGTCTCCTGAGGGCTGTCACACTTAGGTCTCATTTCAGAGGTTGAGTGGCGTGTGCGGGTGCTGGGTGGTGCTGGTGGCCTGTGACACACAGGAGGTCAGACTGGATGATCTGGTGGTGCCTTCTGGCCTTGAACTCGCTGACTCTGACTCCGTGAGGGGCAGACAGATTGGCACTTGGCAGTTAGTCCAGGACATCACCGGGGTCTGGGAGCGCTGAGGGGGACGTTTATAGCAGACCGGGGCAGTTAATTGAGAAAGCAGGGGAAGGGACAATATGCAGCCATGTAGGCCACCACTGGGGCCCAGTCAGGGACGTCAGAAAGGGTGAGGGAAGGGCCAGGAAGAGGTGGCCTCTAGTCACCTTCTGCCCATCTGCTTTACACCTTCCACCATGCTTATAATTAATTAATTTAATTAAGGAATTGGGTTGTCATGTTGGTTTGCGTGTGAACTGCTAGTGTGGGGAGAATAGGGGACCCTGGTATGAGGAGGGAGGAATGGGAGGGGGGGCACTGTCCCCCATTCTCCTGCCGTG
>NW_027130760.1:0-1033 GCF_026122565.2 Emydura macquarii macquarii
GGGCAACAAAACTGATTAACTCTATCCAACAGATTAAAAGGACTGGGACTTTTCAGCTTGGAAAGAGGTGACTGAGGAGGAATATGATGGAGGACTATAAAGTCATGACTGGTGTGGAGAAAGTGAAGAAGGAAGTATTATTTACCCCTTCACATAACACAAGAACCAGTAGTTATCCAATTAAATTAATAGGAAACAGGTTAAACAAACAAACAGAAGTATCTCTTCATATGAAAGTAACAATAAACCTGTGGAACTTGTTGCCAGGGGATGTTGTGAAGCCAATGGTACAACTGGGTTAAAAAATAAAATAGATAAGCTCATGGAGGATGGGTCACATCCAATAGCTAGTAGCCAAGATGCTCTGCTTGACCTTAAATCTGGACTGCCAGATGCTGGGACTGGATGACTGGGGATGGATAACTCCTTGATAGAGAACTGGCTAGAGCATAGGGCTCAACGAGTAGTGATCAATGGCTCCATGTCTAGCTGGCAACCGGCACCTCAGCAAGTTTGCGGACGACACTAAGCTGGGGGAGTGGTAGATACCCTGGAGGGTAGGGATAGGATACAGAGTGACCTAAACAAACTGGAGGATTGGGCCAAAAGAAATCTAATGAGGTTCAACAAGGACAAGTGCAGAGTCCTCCACTTAGGAAGGAAGAATCCCATGCACAGCTATAGACTGGGACCGACGCAGCTGGGCAGCAGCTCTGCAGAAAAGGACCTGGGGGTAACGGTGGATAAAAAGCTGATATGAGTCAGCAGTGTGCCCTGGTTGTCAAGAAGGCTAATGGAATATTGGGCTGCATTAGGAGGGGCATTGCCAGCAGGTCACGGGAAGTGATTATTCCCCTCTATTCGGCATTGGTGAGGCCGCATTTAGAATACTGTGTCCAGTTTTGGGCCCCCCACTACAAAAAGATGTGGACAATTTGAGAGTGCAGCTGAGGGCAACCAAAATGATTAGGGGGCTTTGGAGCACAGGACTTATGAGGAGAGGCTGAGGGAACTGGGCTTGTTTAGTCTGTAA
>NW_027130761.1:0-10341 GCF_026122565.2 Emydura macquarii macquarii
CGCACTCGGGGCATTTGTAGGGGCGCTCGCCCGTGTGGATTCGCCGGTGGTTGACAAGGGCCGACCTGGCGCTGAAGCTCTTCCCACACTCGGCGCACGTGGTTTCTTTCTCTGCCGGGGGGGTTCCCGGCTGGACTGCAGGGTCGTTGGGGGCTGGGACGTCTCCCCCCAGCTCCGTGGGTTTGCCCCGTCTCTCCTCAGGGGGGTTCCCCTGTCGCCCCTCTGGCCAGCTCTGACAATCCCGGGCTTTTCGCAGCTCAGGGCTCTGGGTAACCTTCCCCGGGGATCTTCCTGGTAACGCCCCGTATGGCTCCCCTAACGCCGGCCCTGCCTGCTGGGGAGTCCCACTCACCGGCCCGTCACCTGCGGGGACAGAGAGAGAATCCAGACCCGGCTCGGGCCCTGTGCCAGGGGAGAGGAAACCTCGGAAAGGAGGGCTGGGAAACGGGGCAACAAACCAAAATAACTTGAGGAGACTGGAGGTTCAGGAGCCCCGAACCCCTTCTCCAGGGCAGAGAGAGGAGGAGGGGACGATGAGGGCCCAGGGAAGGGAGGGTCCGGGAAAGGCAGCCGGGGCAGCCGGAGCGACGTCCACTGTGGGGTACAACACCCGCTGGGCACAATCCCGGTCCCTGGGAGACGGGCTAGGACTGGGGAGCTCTTGGGGTCTTTGTGGGCAGCCGTTTCCTTCATTCCCCGGCTGTCGGGGGAATCGGTTGAGCCGACACCTCACCTGTTTGGGTGGCTCCGGGGATCTCATTTTTCTGCAGAGGTTGGCAGAGGGGGACCCAGGGCTCGCTTCCCCTCGCTCCAGCCGGGAGATCACGGCCGGTGGAAAGATCAGAACCCTGCTCAAGAGAGACCAGGAGGTGGGAGCAGAGGGAATGGGGTGTTTGTGCAAAGTCCCTGGCCAGAACGGTCCCTGATTGTCCCTGCCCGGCCTCTCTCCAAGACACAGCATGTGCCAGGGAGGCAGAGGCCTGGGGGTGAACACACCCTCCTGCCCCCTTGAAAGGCCTGGGATGGGGGTGGATTAGCTTCTCCTCCGTGTTTCTGAATCACTTCCCCCGGGAGGGTTCGGGGGGAGGCTGCAGCGGGGGCGGGGGAGTAGAGTCTCCCACAAGGGTTTGAGGGTGCTGAGCTCCTGAAATCTGAGGGGCCCAGGAAGGATACTGCGCAGACGATGACTGGGGCACTTTGGACACCCCAGAACCGCCAGTACCCGCGGGGGCAGGAATCCTTACCCAGCGAGGCCACCGTCTCGTAATTCTCCCGCATGACGCCCCAGTAGAGGGCCCGCTGAGCCGGGTCCAGCAGAGCCCACTCTTCCCTGGTGAAATACACAGCCACCTCCCTGAAGGTCAGCGGCCCCTGGAACGAGAAGGGTCCCCGCTCAGCACCTGCGGCCCCAGAGACCGTCCCCAGCAGGGCTGGGAAATCCCCCACCGGCAGCCGTCAGCAGGGGCTCTTCTGGGCTGTGGGGGATGTGACTCGTCCCATGCCCAGGGCAGCCACCTGATAATGCCAAGGGCAGGGCAGGCTGTAAAAAGGAGCAGATTCTCCCAGCGCTGGCGGGTGACACTGAACTCAGACTTCCCAGCCAGCCACACACTGCTCCCTGATTCCCCACACTGGTTATCAAGCAGCCAGAGCACACATACAAACAGCCCCTTCACTGCATTTCTGTCTCTGGCTCCCGATCTGCCAGGGCCTGGACAGAGACCAGTTCTTTACACTCTCTGCTCTTTGCCAGAACGGTTCCCCTGACCCCACAGGGTCAGTCCCCGCACCACAGCAATGTGCTGCACTTGGATCTTCCCCCAAAACACCACGCTGCCAGCCAGCCCTTTGTGTGTGAATGTCACGCTGGGTAGATGGGGGGGGGACATTTAACATATGGGTTACCGTCAATGTCAAAACTACAAAATAATCTCTGTCAGCTCTGCCGTGTCCGGCGCTGTCAGACAGGCTGTGATGTGCGAAGTCAGATGGCAACGTTCCTGTCTGTGCTGTGTGTGTAAGGGAAGTGACGGGTGTGTTTGCTGGGTCTGTATTTCAAACTGTGCTGCCTGGGCCACACCCCGGACAGGATGGGGGCAGGACGATAGCCTGCTTCATGGCCCATTGAGACACCCCAGCTGCAGGGCCAGGGGAGAAGCCGAAAGATACGCCTGAGGAGGCCCCAGGACTGGCCCGGGGTGGCTCTAGACCCATTCTAGTTCCTGTCAAACGTTACAAACCGCGGCCGGGCCAGCGGGTCTATAAGGCAGAGGCCTGGGGAATCCATTTTGTCCTTCAGTCGGGATTTCGCTTTGGCCGCCAGCCTGCCCCTGGATCAATCCATCTGCAACTGAACTGAAGCTGTGAACAAAGGACTGAGACCCACCCAGGGACTGGATGTGCACCAGGGGGACGGGACCAGCCTGCAACCTGGGTTGTCCTGCTAGGAACCGGATGTGTGGGGACTTGCAAAGCAATGGTGTGTATGTGGTTGCTTCAATCCTTTAACATCTCGTATAGTTTGTTTGTTTCTTTCCTTTTACAATAAAGCTCTAGCTCTAAGTTACTGAGCATCTGGCTGGCAGCGGGTCTGTTGGGGAAGATCCAGACTTCTATTGCTCTGGTCGGGGACTGACCCTGTGGGGTCAGAGGAACCTTCTGGCAAAGAGCAGAGAGTGGGTAAAGAACTGGTCTCTGTACCTGACCAGGGTGCTGATCTGGGAGTCGGGAGCTGAAATGCAGTGAAGGGGCTGTGGGCATTTGTGGACTGGCTGCTGTGGGGATTCAGAAGCGCAGTTTGTAGCTGGTTGGGAAGTCTGGCTTCAGTGCCACCCGCCAGTGCTGGGGAGAATCTGCTCTCCGTCTGCAGCCCTGCCCTGCCCGGGGCATTTTCAAGGGGCTGCCCTGGGCACAGGACGGGTCACAACTAAAACTAAGGTTTATTGTAAAAAGAAAGAAAGAAACCATAAGGGAAGAAGGATTAGCGCAATCAGAGTCACACAAATGATTTGATTGTCCAGACACATCAGGTTTCCAGGAGAATTGTGGAGTTGCTGGCGTGTACAGTCCCTCTGGTACATCCAGTAAGTGGCTGGGCCCCAGTCCTTTGTTCACAGCTCCAGTTGCAGATGACTGGATTCAGAGGTGGGTGGGTGGCTGAAGCGGAACAGGACTTGGCGACTGAAGACAAAATGGATTCCCAGGCGCAGCCTTATCTACCCCCTGCCTGCTGGCTGCTGGTGAGATTTCACACGAGCCACAGGGGGGTCCAGAGTCACCCGGTACGTCCTGGTGACTCAGCAGGTACGTTTCTGGTGTCTCCTCCTGGGCCCCTGGCCTCTGGGAACGTTTCCATGGGCCATTAAGCGGCCGTTTGCTCTGCCGCCATCCTGCCTGGGGCTGCTCAGGGGAGCAGGAAATACAGGCATCCAGTGTGGAACTGCCCTTGCGCACACAAGACAAGCACCTATATCCAGTCTGTCTGGCAGAACTGCGTGACCATTATGTTAAACGTCCCCAGCCCCCGCTAACCAGCACAAGACAAGCAACCTCACCCAGCACCTCTCCCCAGCACATCACAGCCTCGGACGAGAAGGGTGGTCAGGCAGGTTTCACGGGGGGCGGAGATTGGCATTTCACACCCGGTGCCCGGCGCCTGGGTCTGTTTCCCCTCCACTCCCAGCCGGTGGCCGAATTCCTCTTTGCAGCCAGCGCCCGCCTCTGGGTTATCCCACGCCTGATGAGCCGTCCCACACACCGACGTGACCATTATATTAAACTGGCACCTTTCCCCTGACCCCAGATTTCCCCTCCCAAATCCTGCTCTTTCCAAGACAAGTGGGGATCCAAGGGGGTTTCTCGGCCAGTAACCAGCAAAACCAGGACTGGGGGACGTTCATTTTGTGCTCCGTTCGGTGAGATCCACGCGGATTCACACACTTTCCTGTCACCAAATCAGGGTTTGTTTTACAAGTCCAGCCCCGCTCTCCGGCCCCTGCGGCCTCCCAGCAGACCCCCCAGCGGCACCTCCTGCCGCCTGCCGTCACCTCCTCGGAGCCCTGAGCCATCTCTTCGCTGCAGCCAGAGCTGTGGGAAGAGGCGCCCGGCCCTGTGTCCCTCCCGGGAGGTCACCGGCCCGGCCCGGAGAGAAATCCAGAGCGAAGCAGCGCCCCCCTGAGCTCCGCCCGTCGGTCTGAGCCCCGCCCCTCCGCCGCCCCAGGCTGCAGCGAGCGGACGGCGATGGTTGGGGGACCTTTCACCCAGCGGCGCCCAGAACCGCCCAGCGGCGCCGACCCCGACGCGCCCGGGCGCGCACACGCCGAGTCAGTCGACGCACCACATTCCCTCCGCTTCTGCACGAGACCCGCCAGCGACCCCGTGCAGGCCAGCGGGGAGAACGGCGTCTGACCCGCAGCGGGCTCCAGGCTGGGCAGATCGGCCAGGCTGGGACTGACTTGCCTCGGCGCCGCTGGGCAGTTCTGGGCGCCGCTGGGTTCCCCGCCGTCCGCTCGCTAGCCTGCGGCCCGGGACGAGCTCGGCGCTGCTTCGCTCTCCCCCCGGCCCCCAGCTTTCGATGGAGGTCGGCGGGGGAGCCCTGCGCCCCTGGACTTGTCCCTGAATTGTGCAGAAATTCCCCGTCCTGCTGGATTGTGACGGGTCACGTCGAATCAGGATAACCCCACGGGCGCTCTGCCCCGCTGCCAGGCTGTGATGTGCTGGGATCGGGTCTCTTGTGTGCAGACAGACTGGATGTGTCTGTATTTCACACGCTGCTCCCTGGTGGCCCCAGGCAGGGACACGTCGGAAACTGGATCTGCTGAGTCACCAGGACGTCCGACTCTGGAGGCTCTCAAATCTAGCGACACCGCGCGACTTGCCGCCTCTCATTCCGCGGCGCGGGCCGGGCGCGTCTGCGGATCTGCTGCGCGCGGAGCACCTCACCCAGCACCTTCAGCACATCACAGCCTGTCTGGCAGGAGCGGGGACAGTTCCCACACACCGACGTGACCATTATATTAAACGTCCCCAGCCCCCAGCTAACCCCGGGAATTTCTGCACAATTCCGCGAGGGCTCTGGCAGCCCCAGCGGCTCCCCGGTCTCTGAGCCATCTCCGCTGCAGTCCTTGCCATCCCCGCGTGCTGCAGCGAGCGGACCGCTCTGTGCGCTGAGAACCCAGCGGCGCCCCCCGGCACCCGGCCCCAGAAATCTGCCCGCGCTGTGACTCCCCAACCATCGCCCCCGTCCGGTTCGCCTGCCCCTTTCCCTCCCCCCGGCCCCCAGCTTTCTGGAGCCGGAGCCGGCTGCCCCGGATCGGGTCTCGTGCGGCAGGGCGGAGGCGCGGGGCTAGCGACCGACTTGCCGCTTTCCGCGGCGCGGGCGGGCGCGTCTGCGGATCTGCGGCGGAGGGCGGAGGGGCGGGGCTCAGACTCGGATCCCCGCTGCTCCGCTCTGTGCGCTGAGCCCTGGGCCCCGGCCGCCCCGAAATCTGCCCGCGCTGGGCGTCGGCCCGGAGTAGGGCGGAGGCGCGGGCTCGGACCGGACGGGGCAGGGCGGAGGGGCGGGGCTCAGACCGGACCGGGGGGCAGGGCTCAGGCGGACTCGTCCGATGCCCGCCGGGTGAATGCTGAGTTTCTCTCCGGGCCGGGCCGGTGACCAGATCTCCTGATTCCGGAGGGACAGTCCTGATACTCGGGGCTCTGTTTACACGGGCGCCTCTTCCCACAGCTCTGTCCTGCCTGGCAGTGAAGCTAGACCGGAGCCGGGTCGCTGCAGGGGGCTCGAGGAGGTGACCGCTCCGCAGGCGGCAGGAGGTGCCGGTTTGATACCGCACCAGCGGCGCGGACCACGAAGCAGCCCCAAGCCGCGGCTTGGAGTGTGGGTCTGCCGCTGCCCCGCCCTGCCGGGACCGGCCGCAGGGGCCGGAGAGCGGGGCTGGATGGTTTGCTAGTTATTTATGCAGCTGGGCGAACTTTCTGCACCAAACGTTTTGGGGCCAAAACTGCTGATTTGGTGACAGGGAAAGTGCGTGAATCCGCGTGGATCTCACCGAACGGAGCACAAAAAATGAACGTGGCTCTGGATCCAGCTCCCGCCCTGGTTTTGCCCTTGTCTCGGGGTATCGATTGGCCGTGGATAGAAACCCCCTCGGATCCCCACTCCCCTGTCTTGGAAAGAGCAGGATTTGGGAGGAAATCGCTGCGCCCAGTCGGGGAAAGGCGCCAGGCGCTGTACTTCCCTCCAGTGGTCCGTGCTCCCCGCAGGATGCAGAGGTTCCCCTGGCCATGGATAGAAACCGCCGTTTGCTGGAGGCGTCTGTGGGGAGGTGGTGGGAGGGTCGGGACGGCTCAGCTTTCCCGGCCCTTTTCTCCAGGCGTGGGATTGTAAACGCTGGGCCGGGTCAGGAGGCGCTCTGCCCTTCGTGCAGGCCCCTGGCTCGGGAACAAAGAGGAATTCGGCGCCTCTGGTGGGACCGTGCTGGGGAGGGAGGAAACAGACCCAGGCGCCGGGCACCGGGGTGTGAAATGCACCGAATCGCCGCCCCCCGTGAAACCTGCCTGACCACCCTTCTCGTCCGAACAGGCTGCGGAATAACATCCACGCTTCGCTCTGGATTTTCCCATCCTCCCGGGCACAGGGCCGGGAAAGGGCTGCAGCGGAGATGGCTCAGGTAGGAGGTCGGCGGGGAGCCGCTGGGGCTGCTGGAGCTCCTGGACTTGTAAAACAAACCCTGAATTGTGCAGAAATTCCCGTCCTGCTGGTTAGCTGGGGGGGGGCTGGGGACGTTTAATATAATGTTCACGTCGGTGTGTGGGAATCAGGATAACCCACGGCGCTCTGCCGGCCAGGCACTGCCAGGACAGGCTGTGATGTGCTGGGAAGGTGCTGGGTGAGGTGCTTGTCTTGTGTGCGCAAGGGCAGTTCCAGACAGACTGGATGTGTCTGTATTTCACACGCTGCTCCCTGAGCAGCCCCAGGCAGGATGGCGGCAGAGCAAACGGCCGCTTAATGGCCCATGGAAACGTTCCCAGAGGCCAGGGGCCCAGGAGGAGACACCAGAAACTTACCTGCTGAGTCACCAGGACCTACCGGGTGACTCTGGACCCCCCTGTGGCTCGTGTGAAATCTCACCAGCAGCCGGGCAGGCAGGGGGTAGATAAGGCTGCGCCTTGGGAATCCATTTTGTCTTCAGTCGCCAAGTCCTGTTCCGCTTCAGCCACCCACCCACCTCTGAATCCAGTCATCTGCAACTGGAGCTGTGAACAAAGGACTGGGGCCCAGCCACTTACTGGATGTACCAGAGGGACTGTACACGCCAGCAACTCCACAATTCTCCTGGAAACCTGATGTGTCTGGACAATCAAATCATTTGTGTGACTCTGATTGCGCTAATCCTTCAACGCTTCCCTTATGGTTTCTTTCTTTCTTTTTACAATAAACCTTTAGTTTTAGTTGTGACCCGTCCTGTGCCCAGGGCAGGCCCTTGAAAATGCCCCGGGCAGGGCAGGCTGCAGATGGAGAGCAGATTCTCCCAGCACTGGCGGGTGGCACTGAAGCCAGACTTCCCAACCAGCTACAAACTGCGCTTCTGAATCCCCACAGCAGCCAGTCCACAAATGCCCACAGCCCCTTCACTGCATTTCAGCTCCCGACTCCCAGATCAGCACCGGGTCCGGTACAGAGACCAGTTCTTTACACTCTCTGCTCTTTGCCAGAAAGGTTCCCCTGACCCCACAGGGTCAGTCCCCGCACCAGAGCAATAGAAGTCTGGATCTTCCCCAACACACCCGCTGCCAGCCAGGCCCTTTAGTAACTAGAGCTAGAGCTTTATTGTAAAAGGAAAGAAACAAACAAACTATACGAGATGTTAAAGGATTGAAGCAACCACATACACACCATTGCTTTGCAAGTCCCACACATCCGGTTCCTAGCAGGACTGTGGAGTTGCAGGCTGGTCCCGTCCCCTGGTGCACATCCAGTCCCTGGGTGGGTCTCAGTCCTTTGTTCACAGCTTCAGTTCAGTTGCAGATGGATTGATCCAGGGCAGGCTGACGTGACGAAATCCCGACTGAAGGACAAAATGGATTCCCCAGGCCTCTGCCCTTATAGACCCGCTGGCCCCGGCCATGCGGTTTGTAACGTTGGACAGGAACTAGAATGGAGTCCAGAGCCACCCGGCCAGTCCTGGGGCCTCTCAGGCGTATCTTCGGCTTCTCCCCCTGGCCCTGCAGCTGGGGTGTCTCAATGGGCCATGAAGCAGGCTATCGTCCTGCCCCCATCCTGTCCGGGGTGTGGCCCAGGCAGCACAGTTTGAAATACAGACCCAGCAAACACACCCGCCACTTCCCACACACACAGCACAGGACGTTGCCATCTGACTTCGCACATCACAGCCTGTCTGACAGCGCCGGACACGGCAGAGCTGACAGAGATTATTACGGTTTTGACGTATTGACGGTAACCCATATGTTAAATGTCCCCCCCCATCTACCCAGCGTGACATTCGTTACTAAAGGGCTGGCTGGCAGCGTGGTGTTTTGGGGAAGATCCAAGTGCACATTGCTGTGGAAAGTGGGACTGACCCTGTGGGGTCAGGGGAACCGTTCTGGCAAAGAGCAGAGAGTGTAAAGAACTGGTCTCTGTCCAGGCCCTGGTGCAGATCGGGAGCCAGAGACAGAAATGCAGTGAAGGGGCTGTTTGTATGTGTGCTCTGGCTGCTTGATAACCAGTGTGGGGAATCAGGAGCAGTGTGTGGCTGGCTGGGAAGTCTGAGTTCAGTGTCACCCGCCAGCGCTGGGAGAATCTGCTCCTTTTTACAGCCTGCCCTGCCCTTGGCATTATCAGGTGGCTGCCCTAGGCATGGGACGAGTCACATCCCCCACAGCCCAGGAAAAGGCCCCTGCTGGCTGCCGGTGGGGGATTTCAGCCCTGCTGGGGGACGGTCTCTGGGGCCGCAGGTGCTGACGGACCCTTCTCGTTCCAGGGGCCGCTGACCTTCCAGGAGGTGGCTGTGTATTTCACCAGGGAAGAGTGGGCTCTGCTGGACCCGGCTCAGCGGGCCCTCTACTGGGGCGTCATGCGGGAGAATTAGAGACGGTGGCCTCGCTGGGTAAGGATTCCCTGCCCCCGCGGGTACTGGCGGTTCTGGGGTGTCCAAAGTGCCCCAGTCATCGTCTGCGCAGTATCCTTCCTGGGCCCCTCAGATTTCAGGGAGCTCAGCACCCTCAAACCCTTGTGGGAGACTCTACCCCCCCCCGCCCCCCGCTGCAGCCTCCCCAAACCCTCCCGGGGGAAGTGGATTCAGAAACACGGAGGAGAAGCTAATCCACCCCCATCCCAGGCCTTTCAAAGGGGCAGAGGGGTGTGTTCACCCCCAGGCCTCTGCCTCTGGCACATGCTGTGTCTTGGAGAGAGGCCGGGCAGGCGACAATCAGGGACCGTTCCTGGCCAGGGACTTTGCACAAACACCCCCATTCCCTCTGCTCACCCCTCCTGGTCTCTCTTGAGCAGGGTTCCTGATCTTCCCACCGGCCGTGATCTCCCGGCTGGAGCGAGGGGCGAGCCCTGGGTCCCCCCTCTGCCAACCTCTGCAGAAAATGAGATCCCCGGAGCCACCCAAACAGGTGAGGTGTCGGCTCAACCGATTCCCCGACAGCCGGGGAAATGAAAGGAAACGGCTGCCCACAAAGACCCCAAGAGCTCCCCAGTCCTAGCCCGTCTCCCAGGGACGGGATTGTGCCCAGCGGGTGTTGTACCCCACAGTGGACGTCGCTCCGGCTGCCCCGGCTGCCTTTCCGACCTCCCTCCCCGGGCCCTCATCGTCCCCTCCCTCCTCTCTCTGCCCTGGAGAAGGGGTTCGCCCTGAACCTCCAGTCTCCTCCAGCTATTTTGGTTTGTTGCCCCGTTTCCAGCCCTCCTTTCCGAGGTTTCCTCTCCCCTGGCACAGGCCCGGAGCCGGTCTGAGTTCTGTCCCCGCAGGTGACGGGCCGGCCAGTGGGCTCCCCCAGCAGGCAGGGCCGGCGTTTGGGGAGCACGCGGGCGTTACCAGGAAGATCCCCGGGAAGGTTACCCAGAGCCCTGAGCTGCGAAAAGCCCGGGGATTGTCAGAGCTGGCCAGCGGGGCGACAGGGGAACCCCCCTGAGGAGAGACGGGCAAACCCACGGAGCTGGGGGAGACGTCCCAGCCCCCAACGACCCTGCAGTCCAGCTGGGAACCCCCGGGCAGAGAAAGAAACCACGTGCGCCGAGTGTGGGAAGAGCTTCAGCGCCAGGTCGGCCCTTGTCAACCACCGGCGAATCCACACGGGCGAGCGCCCCTACAAATGCCCCGAGTGCGGGCGAGG
>NW_027130762.1:0-10184 GCF_026122565.2 Emydura macquarii macquarii
CCCAAGAAAGCTGGGCTGCCAAAGGCGGCTGTGCTGGCTGCCCTGAGCTAGGGCCTGTGCCGGGAATGGTGCCTGGGGACACTGCTGGGGGGTGCAGCAGGGAGGAGTTGCTGGTGTTCCCAGCACCCTGTATTGCCCAGGGGCTGCAGAGCATGGCTGGGTCCTGGCTGAGGCACCTCGTTGCCTGGTGTCTAACAGCAGCCTGTGCTGCAGCAGAGCGTTCTGGCTCTGTTTTGCCTCCAGGAGTTGTCTCTGCAGCTCTGTCTTTCTCCAGTGTCTTGTGCCATGGCAACGCTGTCCCTAGCCCTGCAACGCTGCCTTTGGCCACTGCAAGGATCTCTCTGGACAGCTCCATTTCTTCCCCCCTTTCTGCCCTCAAGTGCAGCCTCCCCTCCCCCGTTGTTTTGGTGGTTTTACTTTTTGGAGGCTGCTCGGAGGTCTGTGAATGTTTCATCCCACATTTTCCTTCCCCCCACCCCAGGTTAGCAGCCACTCAGCCACTGATAAAGGCCGTGTCCTTGAGGGTCTGGCCACTGCTGTGGCTGGGGAAAAGGAACAAACCCACAAGCCATTATTGTTCATGTTCCAAAGGGGATTTTGTGATAAAACAGCGGATTGTCTGAGTGTTTTGTGTGAATATTGTGTACATGCCTCGCTGTGCCCTGTGTGTTGCACGAATAACCAGGTGGTGGGACAAGGGTGATTGTTCTCTGCAGAGACCCTTAGAGGACCAAGTGTGACTGCCGGCTAGCTGCCTGCACCCTGGCAATGGCTGCAGATTTTGTAATTTAGCAGCTGAGGGCTGGTGGGGGTGGGGGCAAACTCTGCAAGAAGCCACCCGGCTATAGCGAGTTGGAGAACAAGGAGAGAGGTGGGGGCCAGGTGACCAGTTTTGCTCCAGGAAACTCAACAAAGGACAGAGAAGGTGCAACTGGGTGTGACTGAGGGTGGGCTGTGGGAAGCAGGACACTCTGGTTTGGGACAGCGGGGAAAGAGCCAGGGCTCTGCACTCTGGGTCTGACACAGATGGACTTAGCTGGGACTTTCTGGGTTCTGTGCTAACAAAGAACTTTGCTAGGCTGTGTTTGGGACCACTAATAAACCCCTCTGTTTACACCCCTGGCTGAGAGTCACTGCTGACTGAGGATGTCGAGGATGCATCGTTCCCCTTTGGGGGTGTATAAGGCTTTCCCCAAGTGTCCTATTCAGGTGGAGTCACCGAAGGAAGCTCCTGGTGTGGAACAGGGGTGCTGAAGGCTTTGAGGTTAGTCCCAGGAGGTGCTGAAGTCAAGGCAGCTTACCCTAGTGAGAGTCTGCCCTGAGGAGTGTCACACAGCAGAGGATCCTGCGTGAGTGGCTTTTTTTTTTATGGATTTCTGACTTTCCTTCCTTAAGATGCTTCTCAGCCTTGGGGGAACCTCAGAGGTGGTATGTGGTGTGTGCATGGGGAGGGCTAGGCTGGGATTTGTGGCTGTGTCGTGTATGCTGATTGGGTTTGCCGTCATGCCTTGGAGGCTGGGGGAATTGTAGGGAAACAGTCATGAAATCAAAAGAAATTCTATTGCAGAATTGGTTTTAAAATTAATTTTTTACTAAATTAAAATATTCATTCATAAACTATATTCATTCATAAACCATGCTCATTCATAAAACTGCCACACTGTGCTCATTGAAAAAGCTGCTTTATAGAGCCGCTTTCCTTCACCTGCTATTAAAGCCACCCTTCGGTATCAATATAACTATCACTGATAAAGCTGTCTTTCAGTTACTTGCTCCTTCTCCTTTTGTTGTTTGTCACTTGTGCTCTTATTGTCACTGATAGAAATTGTTATAAAAATTGCCTTTATAAAATTATCTTCATTCATTTCCTATCCATCATTTCCATATCTAAATTCATTTCCTTATTGCCACCAACAGAAGTACCATTCCTTCAAAGTATTCATTCTTTAACATTATAACTAAAGTAACTCTTTTTAATTGCTTGTTCTATCACGTTGTAACCAAAGTCGGACATGATTCCATATTGTAATTGAAACTCCAATTGTGCAGTCTCATAATAAGCGTGGCATATCGCCTTGTCCCCTGAAAAAGCTCCCGCGTGTTTCTATCGGCATAACAGAAGGTGGGTTGGAAATTGTGTTCCCAGTCCGGCTTTGCAGTGTTGCTGTGCCTTGGAGGTGCTGACATGGTGTCAGAAAGGTTAGCAGGGGGCATCTGGGGAAGCTGGGCAGTCGTCCCCTCTACATCCCCCTTAGGCTGTGCAGACTCTTGAGGACATTGCACTGCGGCGGGTGACTAGGAGGCAGAGAGCGGCCTTATTCCAAAAGCAAAGGGCAGCGCGAGAGACTGTGAACTTATTCACCAAGATGGTCCCTTCCCAGAAGTGCTGCAGGAGTGAGAGGGATTTGTGATCTGTGCCGGGGGAATGACCCTGCAGCTGTCACCCCTGACGTTCAGACAACAATCGAGCCATTTATTGGCCTTAGGTTCTGTTTTATCTCCCCTGCAGACACAGTGGAAATGCAGAGAGACTCCACAGAGCCCTGCAATGGTGCTGTGAGGCTGTCACTGTCCCCAGCCTTTCTACCTCAGCCTGTGAAAAGTCATTAAGAGCTTTGCTATCCCTAGGGTGTCCTAGGGCATTTATACCTCAGCAGGGAGCTGTCGTCCTAGCACCTGTACAGGCAGGTGGTGCCCATGCCTGCCTCTTGTAACCTGGGAACAGCAACCCCCGTTCTATTCCTGTAACCTCTGTCTCCATGAACTTCTGCATCTCAGACTAATGAATGTTTGCAGAGCTCGGATCTGCTGCGGGAGGTAGAGGCTGCGCTGCGCCATGCTGCTGGCTGCCCTTTTGGGATGTGGGGTAGGGGTTTGCTGGGCAGGACAGATGGGGGAGGGGAAAAGAAGAGAGGTAGGTTGGCAGGTGCCCTCCATGGTGTGGGCTGAAAAATGGTCACGGGTTGGGGCTTTAACATGTGACAGAGGCCGATTGCCTGGGCAGAGGAGCTGCCATCCTGGAAAGTGTGAGGAGCTGGGGATGAGAGGACAGCCTGGGCCGAGGAGGGAGGGGGTGGGCAGGAGATTTGGAAACCTCCTAGCTCACATGTGCCAAAAATGGATGCAGTCCTGGGCGCGCAGGATGGAAGCTATCGTGGCCGCGTAGCACAAATACACTAAAGCTCCACACTGACACGCCGAGATTCCCTCTGAGGATCTTCCTCTTGATCCCAGTCTGGGTTTGTGGCTGGGAATCGGCTCCGTTGCTGCAGGGCAGGAATCTGGTTCGCTGTCTGCCTGAGCTGGGCCAGGGGACTGAGTCGCAAAGAGATCCTGGCTCTCAGGGGACAGCTTCTCACTGGCCTCATTGCACATCCTCCCATGAGGGGTGTGGCTGTCCTCGGGGGAGGGGAGCAGGCGGCAGGTTCCACACCCTTTCTGGGTCGGGTGGGGGTGTAGCTGTGCAAAATCCTGGCCAGGTCCTCATGATATGGGCAAGTGACATGTCCCCTGCCAGATTATTGTTCATCATTGTCTGGATTTATTATTGCTGCACAATAAGGCTGCTAATCAGCTATCGCAGCGCACATGTGTACTAACGGAGGGCATAGCGCAGCAATGACCTCTATGGCTCGTGGTGCCGGCACAGCGTATTTATGCAAGTTACAGATGCAGACGTTTGGCCTGTACTTATTTACTCTTGAAAAAGGACCCAAACTTAGACTGTGACTGTGTGGAGACATTAACCATTATAAAAAAACACATTATTAAAAAAACCAGCCAGGGCAGCGGGTGTAGTTAGGGGAGGAGGGACGGAGGCATGTTGGGTTTGGAAGGGTTGAGGGGATCACTTGTGCCTGTCGGGAGTCTGGTGTAATAGGCTGAGCCAGGCAGCAGGAAGGGGCTCCACAGAACTGCTGCTGTGCTGCGATGTACCTGGAGCATAAAGAGTAATAAAGACACTTGGGGCAGGTATCCGGGTGCACTGTACGTGCTGCTTAATTCCCCAAGTGGGCCTGCCAGCCAGGGGCTCCAGGAGCTGACGGGGGAGCTCATCTACAGTCAGATAGTTACAAGTGAACATCCCCACCACTGTCTGTAAATTGTTTGTGCTGTAAATTGTTGGTGACAACAGAGTTTTATGTCACTTCAGATACCAAAAGTTAGTTTGTACTTTAACCTGTTTACCAACACATTTTCCATGTAATAATGCAATCAGACTGGATAAGAAACTGCAGTAACTGCCCCTAATTTCATTGGAATATAGGGAAAGCACCACAGGTATTTCTGAAGGAAAGTTTATGGAAAAAATACCTATTTTCAGCTTAACCTTTCCCTGTGTGAAAAACTGGGAAAAATACTTAGCTTCACCAGCTCGTGCCACTTAGAAACCAGCAGACAGGATGAAAAGCTAAATGAATCCAGCACAAGGTAATTTGAGGGTGTGGATTTCAAATGATTAAGGAAAGGCTTTAATATTTTAATAAATCTTCAAAATTGAACTACACTAAAAATGTTTATACTGCATCAAGGTGAAAACAAAAAAGTAGATGTAGCAATGCCATGTGATGTGTCATCACCTCGTACTCTGCTTCTCTGTGTGCTCTAAATCTCACATGACCACAAAATATCACCCTTTGGACTGATGCCTGGGCTCCTTCTCCTTCACCCAGCCTGGCCCCTCGCTCATACAGCCCTGGGGCTGGGCTCTCACTCCCCTTCCTCTGGCCCAGCTACCGAATCCCCTACTCCAGTTCTCCCCACCTTCCCCCCATCGTGCTGGAACCAGCTCCCCCCACAGGCTGAGGCTGCCGCGCAGAGCGGCCCGTACAGCAGGGCCCCAGTGTTCTCATCCCTGCTCCCGCACTGCCCCCTGTGCCCGTTTCACTCGCCCCCCCCATGGACAGAGATTCCCTCAGGGCAGGAAATGCCAGGACCTTCCCCTCGCTCACTGGCCCCTTCGCACTCACTGAGCTACCCCCCGCCCGTCATTTCCGCCAGAGGCTCTTCCTCCTTGGGCCTCTCCCCTCCCCCCTCGTAACCTCCCCCAGAGTCTTACTCATGTCAGCTGGGCTCTTCCCTGGCCTCCTGCAACAGGCCCCTCCCAACCTCCATTGTCAGCATCCACCCCTGATGCTGCACCCACCCAAGCCACACATCCTGCCCTGTCCTGCACCCCCAGCCCAGCAGCCAGATCCCCCCACCCCCTTCTCTGCTCCTCTCCCCTCCCCCAGCTCACAGGTCTGGTGCTGGGAACTGAGGGGGGGGAGGCAGGCGGGTGATGCCCTTTAGCCCCTCCCCTGGGCACAGGCCTGGGGGCTGCTCAGCGCTGGGAGGGGACAGTCTCTGCCGCGGGTGTCGCTGTCAGGGACAGAGATTCCCTCCGGCCTGGGCTGGGACCGGGCAGATGATCAGGGGAGCTGCGTTTTCACCCCCAGCATTGACACCAGGATAGAAATAAGGGCGAAGTGTCCCGGAGAAGGTGTCAGTGAAAGTGCAGAGCTGGGACCTGTCAGTGACATTGTAAAATGAGACCTCACCTGCCTCATAGTCCAGGAAAATCCCCACCCGGTTGGGCCTGACGCTCACGGAGAAAGGAGTCTTGGGGGAGGTGAGGGCCGTGTATTCCCCATCCCTCAGCTCCACAGCCCAGTATCCATCCTCCGGTGAGAGTGTGACCCACCCCTTCCTGCTCACAGATTCCCTACAAACCCCCAGAACCCATCTCATCTTGTCTCCCACCTCCACCTCCCAGTAACGCCTCCCGCCCGGGAACCCCTCAGCACCCAGCACACAGGCACAATAATCAAATCTCTCAGGATTGTCGGGCAGATCCTGGAGTGTGTCTCCATCTCCCACACGTTTCCAATCCTCAGACAGGATGAGGTAGGGATTTGCCGTGTCTGGATCCAGAGTCACGTCCACTGGGGAGAGAGTCACAGAGTCAAGGCCGGGGCAGGGGCTGGTCACGGGGATCAAAGGGAAATTAACCTGCGTCCCCGTTAATCGCTGGGGGGCGTTGTTACCAGTTAAGTGGAGTCAGGGCCCATCTGCCCATGGGAGCGAACTTGAGGGGAAGCAGAGCAGGAGCGTGGGAGGGGTGGGGTGGGAAGGTGTCAGCAGGGGCAGGGCAGGGGAGGGCAGCGCAGGGGCAGGGGAGGGGACAGGCTGATGCTGGGAGAGGCAGAGGAGGAGCAGAGGGGAGGGGGAGGCACCAGAGCAGTGGGGGGAAGGGAAGGAGCAGGCACCAGGAGGACAGAGGGGGTGCAGGGAGGGGCAGCTTCCAGGAAGCACAGGGAAACAAGGCAAGGGGGGGCACGAGGGGGCAGAGGGATGTGAGGCAATGGGGGGGCTGTAGGGGGCAGGGGAATGAGGAGAGGGGTGGATTCTAAGAGGGCAGAGGGAAATGAAGAGGAGGGTCAGGTGCCAGGGATGGGGGAGGAGGAGTGGAGCAGGCACCAGGAGCAGGGGGGGAGGGAACAGGCAGGCAGCAGGGACACAGAGTGAGGCACGAGCCCAGGGGTACCGGGGGTGTCTAGGGCAGGGGTGATCACCGGAGGGCAGAGCGAGGGCTGGGGCAGGTGCCAGGGGGCAGAGTGGGGTGATGGGAGGGGCGGGTGTCAGGGGGGCTAAGGGGGAAGAAGAGCCCCAGGGAGGCAGAGGGGGAGTGAAAGGGGGGCTGGCCCCAGAGGACTAGAAGGAATGGGGTAAGGGGCAGCCCCCAGTGGCAGAGGCGTCACAAGGACACTGGGGGGCACCAGGTGGGCCAAGGATGGGGCGGGAGAAGGTCCAGGTGACAAAGGGGGTGAGGGGTGGGGCAGGCACCACAGGGGCATGGGGGGAATGAGGGGTTTGGTGGACACTAAAAGGGAGATGGGGGGAGGGAAGGGGCAGACCCCAGGGGGCAACAGGGGAGTGAGAGAAGGGGCAGATGTCAAGAGGGAGAGGTGGAGGGTGGTAGGCACAAGGGGACAGAGAGTTGTGAGGGAATAGGGGGCTCCAATGGACATGGGGAAGGAGGAGGGGGTGGGCTCGAGGGGGCAGAGAGGGAGTGAAAGGTGGGGCTGGCTCTAGGACACTTGAGGGGGGGCGAGGGAAGGGGCAGGCAGGAGGGGCAGAGGGGAGAGAGGGGAAATGCAGACCCCAGGGGGCACCAGGGGAGCAAGGAAAGGGGGAGTTGTTCATGGGGAGAAGGTGAGGATAGTAGGGGTGGGTGCTAGGGAATGGGGGGGCAAGTGGAGGGGCAGGCACCAGGTGGGCAGATAGGGACAAGGGGAGGGGTGGGAGACATGGGCGTAGAGGGGAAGGGGGAGAAGGGCTGGTGCCAGGAGGGCAGGGGGCAAAGGGAGGGTGGGTTCTGGGGGGAAGAGGTGGGTGAAGGGGAAGGGCACATGCCAGAGAGGCAAAGGGTGTTCAGGATCAGGGCCAGGGGCCCAGGGAAGCAGAAAGGTGATGGGGGGTGGGGCAATGGGGGAGGATAGAGGCAGAGGATAGGTGAGCCCAGGAGTGAAGGACAGGTAAGGGATGGGCAGGAGCCAGGGGCCCGAGGGGGAGCAGGAGAGGGGTGGGCACCAGGGAGGTGGAGGGGAGTGAGGGAGGGGCTGGCCCCAGGGAATCTCTGTTGCTTTGGGGCCGTGTGTGTGGCTGGTTTGTTGCTAGGAGCAGGTCGGTGCTGTCCCCACACACACTGGCCGGGCAGCCCTGTCCCAGGGGGCGTAGCTGGGACTCTCCATGCCGGCCAGCCCCACGGGCCCCACCTTCCTGCCAGGCAAACCCCACAGCCAGCCCCTCCCCTCACCCAGACCAGCCCCTCCCCCCGGCATAGGTAGGGTGTCTGGCAAGAACCCCACAGCCATGTAGATCTGGAGTCTTGTCCTGCTTGGCATGGTTGGTACCTGGGGCAGCCCCAGGGCAGGAGCCTGCGGGGGCTGGGTGCTCTCCCGGGGTGGGCTGGGCAGACAGTGCCAGGGAAAGAGGACAGGTGGTGTATGTGGAGCAGGCAGATGTCCAGGTTTTTTGCACCACGGAGGTGGTGACCCTAACAGGCCCCCCAGCGCTGTTTGTGTGACTCTCCTGCCAGACCCCCTTCCCCCCCCAGCTCTGTGCGGTAAGATACCCAGGAGTGCAGGGACCCCTGGGCCAGTGGTGCTGCAATGTGTGTGCATGGCCCCTGGGCTCTCTGACCCCTGCTGGAGCTGCCCCAGACTCTCCAAGCATGCACCAGTGCACACACAGCCAGGCAGCATGCTGGGAGCAAACACACACACACACACACACACATACACACACAGCTCAGCCACAGTTGTAAGGCAGAAAAGGTGCCGTGTGGGCACAATTTGCTGTAACTGGGTCTGGGGAGTGTCACAAGCTGGTTATAAAAACCCGTCTGCTCTTGCAATGGGGACAGGGCCTTCATTGCCTCAAACCCATGAAGACACAGAACAGCTCCTGTCTGGGCGTGTTATGTTAGCAGCAAATTACTAAAGCCCGGTCTGAGCATGCAAATCCTGGGAAGAGAGAGCTGGGCAGTTCAGTGCCAGTTACGGCCAGGTGAGAATGTCCGTCCTGCAGAACCCAGCTACCGCCCTGGACAGCTGACAGCAGGGTCAGGATTTCCTCACCAATCAGCCCTTTCCCACAGGGGGCGTGTCCCTGCCCTGCAATAAACCCGGTGTCGTCTGCCCCTTTCCATCTGCCCCAGTGACATTGCTGCTTCTAGCCTATTGAATGTCATAGGAAAATACTTTGTGCAGGGAACGGAGCAGAGAGCCCCCCGGGGGAGGAGGGGTCTCACCCTGGATAAAATATCAGCGGCATGTACAGTACCTGCGTAGGTCTGGGCGATTCTCCACCCTGCAACCAAGCACAGACAGAGGGGTGAGAACGCCCCGAACACAGACAGGCTGAGCAGGAGACAATGTCAGACAAGGTGATACTGGGGGGAATGGAACTTACTGAGCTCAGCCTGGAGTATCTCTAGAAATAAAACAAAGAGAAACGCGTCAATATCACATTATCGCACCAGGGGAAGCGAGTCAAAAAGGCCTTAAAGCAGGGAAGTTAAAATCCTTAGACTGGCCTGGAGGCTACGTCAGCAACCAGAGCCTGGCACCCCCTGGGCAACAAAGGCATCAGCGAGGGGAGAAATACAGTAACCCCATCCGGCCACCTGGCCAGGTGTAAGAGAGTGTTAGAGCCAAACAGGGATCCCTCAGCACATGCCAAATATTAACCCTGTGAGCCAGGAGAAAGGAGCGTGCAGTGCAGCAGGTGATGTGTGTGATGGGAATTAGGAGGCTACAATAGAATTAGCAGAGTGAATGGCCTGAGATATAAACCAAATACCAGGGAATCATTTCAGTCCATCAGAATCTAGACAATCGATGGGTCCCTGGTTCAGCAGGGGATAAACAGAGCAATTGGGGAGGATAAGGACAATGCTGAGAGACTAACTGATTTCATTGCATCAGTTTTTACCACAGAGGGTGCAGGGGAGAGACCTGCCCTGGGGTGGCTCTTTTCAGGAAATAAAGGTCAGGGGTTGAGATGTGAAGAGGAGATATTGTAACAAACTGATCAATGAAGAGCCAGCAGCCATCAAGAGCAGAGGAGATCTCTCCCTAACATCTGCTGGGAGAGCAATGCAGCAGAGCACAGACAATCCAGGGAGGTTTTGCAGCGTGTTGTGGACAATTTCCTGGTGCAAGTGCTGGAGGAACCTACTAGGGGCTGTGCTCCTCTTGATCTGCTGCTCACAAACAGGGAAGAATTGGTAGGGGAAGCAGAAGTGGATGATAACCTGGGCAGCAGTGACCATGAGATGGTCAAGTTCAGGATCCTGACAAAAGGAAGAAAGGAGAACAGCAGGATACGGACCCTGGACCTCAGAAAAGCAGAATTTGACTCCCTCAGATGGGCAGGATCCTCTGGGAGGCTAATATGAGGGGGAAAGGAGTCCAAGAGAGCTGGCTGTATTTTTAAGAAACCTTATTGAAGGCACAGGAACAAACCATCCCGTTGTGCAGAAAGAATAGCAAATATGGCAGATCACCAGCTTGGCTTAACAAAGAAGTCTTCGGTGCGCTTAACACAAAAAGGAAGCTTACAAGAAGTGGAAGCTTGGTCAGATGACTAGAGAGGAGTATAAAAATACTGCTTCAGCATGCAGGAGTGAAATCAGGAAA
>NW_027130763.1:0-10280 GCF_026122565.2 Emydura macquarii macquarii
ATTGCATGCTTTCTTGCAAGCATGCTTCCCTTTTTGCATGCTTCTTGGTTTCAATGCTTTCTTGTATGCTTCCTTTTTTACTCTTGCTTCTTTGATTGCATTATTCCTTGCTTGCTTGCTCCTTTGATTGCATGTTTCCTTGCTTGTGTGCTCCTCCTTGCTTGCATGCTCCTTGCATGCATGCCTGCCTTCTTGCATGCTTCTTGGTTTCAATGCTTTCTTCTATGCATCCTTTGCATTCTTGCTCCTTTGATTGCATGCTTCCTTGCTTGCTTGCTCCTTTGATTGCATGTTTCCTTGCATGTTTCCTCCTTTGATTGCATGCTTCCTTGCTTGCATGCTTCCTTGCATGCTTAAACCTTGATTGCTTACTTCCTTCTTTGATTGCAAATGCATGCTTCCCTTCTTGCATGCTTCTTGGTTTTCATGCTTTCTTGTATGCTTCCTTTGCAGTCTTGCTCCTTTGATTGCATGCTTCCTTGCTTGCTTGCTCCTTCCTTTCATTGCATGCTTCCTTGCATGCATGCTCCATTCTTTGATTGCATGCTTTGCATTGCTTCCTTGATTGCTTCCTTACATGCATGCTTCCTTGCATGCTTCCTTGCATGATTCCTCCTTTGATTGCATGCTTTCTTGCATGCCTCCTTGCATTCTTACAAAGTTGATTGCATGCTTCCTTGCATGCATGCCTGCCTTCTTGCATGCTTCTTGGTTTCAATGCTTTCTTCTATGCTTCTTTTGCATTCTTGCTTCTTTGATTGCATGATTCCTTGCATGCTTGCTCCTTTTATTGCATGATTCCTTGCATGCTTGCTCCTTTTATTGCATGCTTCCTTGCTTGCATGCTTCCTTCATTACATCCTTTGCTTGTTGCTTCCTTGCATGCATGCTTCCTTGCATGCATGCTTGCCTTCTTGCATGCTTCTTGGTTTCAATGCTTTCTTGTATGCTTCCATTGCATTCTTGCTCCTTTGATTGCATGCTTCCTTGCTTGCATGCTTCCTTGATTGCATGATTCCTTGCATGCTTGCTCCTTTGATTGCATGCTTCCTTGCTTGCATGCTTCCTTCGTTGCTTCCGTGCTTGTATGCTTCCTTTTATTGCATGCTTCCTTGCATGCATGCTTGCCTTCTTGCATGCTTCTTGGTTTCAATGCTTCTATGCTTCCTTTGCATGCTTGCTCCTTTGATTGCATGCTTCCTTGCTTGCTTGCTCTTGATTGCTTTGATGCTTGCATTGCATGCTTCCTTGCATGCTTGCTTGCTTTTGCTCCTTGCATGCTTCCTTGCTTGCATGCTTCCTTGCTCCTTTGATTGCATGCTTCCTTTGCATTCTTGTTTCCTTTGATTGCATGCTTCCTTGCTTGCTTGCATTGCATGCTTCCTTGCTTGCTTCCTTGCATGCTTCCTTGCATGCTTGCATGCTTCCTTTGATTGCATGCTTCCTTGCTTGCATGCTTCCTTCTTTCATGCTTCTTTGTTTGCATGCTTTCTTGTATGCTTCCTTTGCATTCTTGCTCCTTTGATTGCATGCTTCCTTGCTTGCTTGCTCCTTTTATTGCATGCTTCCTTGCTTCCTTGCATTGCTTGCTTCCTTGCTTATGCTTGCATGCTTGCTTGCATGCTTGCTTGCATGCTTCCTTGCATGATTGCATGCTTCCTTGCTTGCATGCTTCCTTGATTGCATGCTTCCCTTGTTGCATGCTTCTTTGTTTGCATGTTTTCTTGTATGCTTCCTTTGCATTCTTGCTCCTTTGATTGCATGCTTCCTTGCTTGCTTTGATTGCATGCTCCTTTGATTGCATGTTTCCTTGCATGTTTCCTTCCTGCTTGCTCCTTTGATTGCATGCTTCTTGCTTTGCTTTGCATGCTTCTTTGCATGATTGCATGCTTCCTTGCATTGCTCCATGCATGCTTCCTTGCTTGCATGCTTCCTTGCTTCCATGCTTCCTTCGTTACTTCAGTGATTGTATGCTTCCTTGCATGCATGCTTCTTTGCATGCCTCCTTGCATGCTTACACCTTTGATTGCATGCTTCCTTGCATGCATGCTTCCCTTTTTGCATGCTTCTTGTTTTGCATGATTTCTTGTATGCTTCCTTTGCATTCTTGCTCCTTTGATTGCATGCTTCGTTGCTTGATTTCTCCTTTGATTGCATGTTTCCTTGCATGCTTGCTTGCATGCTTCCTTGCTTGCTTTGCTTCCTTGCTTGCATGCTTCCTTTCATGCATGCTTTCTTGCATGCTTCCTTGCATGCTTGCTCCTTTGATTGCATGCTTCCTTGCTTGCATGCTTCCCTTCTTGCATGCTTCTTTGTTTGCATGCTTTCTTGTATGCTTCCTTTGCATTCTTGCTCCTTTGATTGCATGCTTCCTTGCTTGCTTGCTCCTTTGCATGCTTCCTTGCATGCTTCCTTGCTTGCTTGCTTGCTTGATTGCTTCTTGATTGCATGCTTCCTTCTTTGCTTGCATGCTTCCTTGCATGCTTGCTCCTTTGATTGCTTGCTTCCTTCTTGCATTGCTTGCTTGATTGCCTTTGATTGCATGCTTCCTTGCTTTCCTTCTTGCATGCTTCCTTGCATGCTTCCTTGCTTCCTTTGATTGCATGCTTCCTTTGCTTGCTTGCTTGCATGCTTCCTTGCTTATGCTTCCTTGCGTTGGTTTGCTTGTATGCTTTACTTTGCTTGCATGCATGCTTCCTTGCATGCCTCCTTGCATACTTACAACTTTTATTGCATGCTTCCTTGCATGCATGCTCCCTTCTTGCATGCTTCTTGGTTTCATGCTTTCTTTATGCTTCCTTTTCATTCTTGCTCCTTTGATTGCATGATTCCTTGCATGCTTGCTCCTTTTATTGCTTTGATTGCATGCTTTCCTTTGCTTGCATGCTTCCTTGCTTGCATGCTTCCCTGGTTTCTTGCATTGCTTGCTTTATGCTTCCTTGCATTCCTTGATTGCATGCTTCCTTGCTTGCATACACCTTTCTTGCATGCTTCCTTGCATTGCATGCTCCTTTGTTTTGCATGCTTCCTTGCATGCTTGCTTCCTTTGATTGCATGCTTCCTTGCATGCTTGCTCCTTTGATTGCATGCTTCCTTGCTTGCATGCTTCCTTCTTGCATTTGCTTGATTGCATGCTTCTTCTTGTATGCTTCCTTTGCATTCTTGCTCCTTTGATTGCATGCTTCCTTGCTTGCTTGCTCCTTTGATTGCATGCTTCCTTGCATGCTCACACCTATGATTACATGCTTTCTTTCTTGCTTGCTTCTTGCTTTTGCATGCTTTTGCATGCTTCCTTTGCATTCTTGCTCCTTTGATTGCATGCTTCCTTTCTTGCTTGCTCCTTTGATTGCATGCTTCCTTGCATGCTTCCTTGCATGCTTCCTTGCTTCCTTGCATGCTTCCTTGCTTGCATGCTTCCTTTGCTTGCTTGCTTTGCTTGCATGCTTCCTTGCTTGCTTGCATTGCATGCTTCCTTGCATGCATGCTTCCTTCCTTGCATGCTTGCATGCCTTTGATTGCATGCTTCCTTGCTTGCATGCTTCCTTGCTTCTTGCTTGCTTCTTTGTTTGCATGCTTTCTTCTATGCTTCCCTTTGCATTCCTTTGCTCCTTTGATTGCATGCTTCCTTGCTTGCTTGCTCCTTTGATTGCATGCTTCTTGCTTGCATTCCTTTGATTGCATGCTTCTTGCTTGCTTGCTTGCATGCTTTCCTTTGATTGCATGCTTCCTTGCTTGCATGCTTCCTTGCATTCCTTCCATGCTTACGCCTTTGATTGCATGCTTCCTTGCATGCATGCTACCCTTTTTGCATGCTTCTTTGTTTGCATGCTTTCTTGTATGCTTCCTTTGCATTCTTGCTCCTTTGATTGCATGCTTCCTTGCTTGCTTGCTCCTTTGATTGCATGCTTTCTTGCTTGCATGCTTCCCTTCTTGCATGCTTCTTGGTTTCACTGCTTTCTTGTATGCTTCCTTTTTTACTCTTGCTTCTTTGATTGCATTATTCCTTGCTTGCTTGCTCCTTTGATTGCATGTTTCCTTGCTTGTGTGCTTCCTTGCTTGCATGCCTCCTTGCATGCATGCCTGCCTTCTTGCATGCTTCTGGGTTTCAATGCTTTCTTCTATGCATCCTTTGCATTCTTGCTCCTTTGATTGCACGCTTCCTTGCTTGCTTGCTCCTTTGATTGCATGTTTCCTCCTTTGACTGCATGCTTCCTTGCTTGCATGCCTCCTTGCATGCTTAAACCTTTGATTGCATACTTCCTTAAATGCATGCTTCCCTTCTTGCATGCTTCTTGGTTTTCATGCTTTCTTGTATGCTTCCTTTGCAGTCTTGCTCCTTTGATTGCATGCTTCCTCACTTGCTTGCTCCTTTCATTGCACGCTTCCTTGCATGCATGCTTCCTTCATTAGCTTTTGCTTGCTTTTGATTGCATGCTTCCTTGCTTCATGCTTCCTTTTGATTGCATGCTTCCTTGCATGCTTCCTTGCATGCTTCCTCCTTTGATTGCATGCTTCCTTGCATGCCTCCTTGCATGCTTACAAAGCTTTGATTGCATGCTTCCTTGCATGCATGCTTCCTTGCTTGCATGCTTCTTGGTTTCAATGCTTTCTTCTATGCTTCCTTTGCATTCTTGCTCCTTTGATTGCATGCTTCCTTGCTTGCTTGCTCCTTTGATTGCATGATTCCTTGCATGCTTGCTCCTTTGATTGCATGCTTCCTTGCTTGCATGCTTCCTTCGTTGCTTCCGTGCTTGTATGCTTCCTTGCATGCATGCTTCCTTGCATGCATGCCTGCCTTCTTGCATGCTTCTTGGTTTCAATGCTTTCCTCTATGCATCCTTTGCATTCTTGCTCCTTTGATTGCATGCTTCCTTGCTTGCTTGCTCCCTTGATTGCATGATTCCTTTCATGCTTACTCCTTTGATTGCATGCTTCCTTGCATGCTTCCTTGCCTGCTTACGTGTTTGATTGCATGCTTCCTTGCTTGCTTGCTTCCTTCTTGCATGCTTCCTTGCTTGTATGCTTCCTTTGCATTCTGCATGCTTGATTGCATGCTTCCTTGCTTGCATGCTTCCTTGATTGCATGCTTCCTTGCATGCTTCTTGCATGCTTCTTGGTTTCAATGCTTCCTTGCATGCTTCCTTTGCATTCTTGCTCCTTTGAGTGCATGCTTCCTTGCTTGCTTGCTCCTTTGATTGCATGCTTTCCTTGCATGCTTGCTCCTTTGATTGCATGCTTCTTTTGCTTTCTTTGCATGCTTCCTTGATTCTTGCTTCCTTGCTTGCATGCTTCCTTGCTTGCTTGCTTCCTTGCTTGCATGCTTCCTTCTTGCATGCTTCCTTGCATGCTTCCTTGCATTGCATGCTTCCTTGCTTGCATGCTTCCTTTTTGCATGCTTCTTCTTGCTTGTTTGCATGCTTTCTTGCATGCTTCCTTTGCATTGCATGCTCCTTTGATTGCATGCTTCCTTGCTTTCATGCTCCTTTGATTGCATGCTTCCTTGCTTGCTTGCGTCTTTGATTGCATGCTTCCTTGCATGCGTGCTTCCTTACTTGCATGCCTCCTTGCATGCTTACACCTATGATTCCATGCTTTCTTGCACGCATGCTTCCCTTCTTGCATGCTTCTTAGTTTCAATGCTTTCTTGTATGCTTCCTTTGCATTCTTGCTCCATTGATAGCATGCTTCCTTTCTTGCTTGCTCCTTTGATTGCATGTTTCCTTGCATGTTTCCTCCTTTGTATTGCATGCTTCCTTGCTTGCATGCTTCTTTGCATGCTTGCTCCTTGGATTGTATGGTTCCTTACTTGCATGCTTCCTTGCATGAATACTTACTTCAGTGCTTGTACGCTTCTTTGCATGCATGCTTCCTTGCATGCCTCCTTGCATGCTTAAACCTTTGATTGCATACTTCCTTAAATGCATGCTACCCTTTTTGCATGCTTCTTGGTTTTCATGCTTTCTTGTATGCTTCCTTTGCACTCTTCCTCCTTTGATTGCATGCTTCCTCACTTGCTTGCTCCTTTGATTCCATGCTTCCTTGCTTGCATGCTTCCTTCGTAGATTTTTGCTTGTAAGCTTCCTTACATGCATGCTTCCTTGCATGCTTCCTTGCATGCTTACACCTTTGATTGCATGCTTCCTTGCTTGCATGCTTCCCTTCTTGCATGCTTCTTTGTTTGCATGCTTTCTTGTATGCTTCCTTTGCATTCTTGCTCCTTTGAATGCATGCTTCCTTGCTTGCTTGCTCCTTTTATTGCATGATTCCTTGCATGCATGGCTGTCTTCTTGCATGCTTCTTAGTTTCAATGCTTTCTTCTATGCTTACTTTGAATTCTTGCTCCTTTGATTGCATGCTTCCTTGCTTTCTTGCTCCCTTGATTGCATGATTCCTTGCATGCTTGCTCCTTTGATTGCATGCTTCCTTGCTTGCTTGCTTCCTTCGTTACTTCCGTGCTTGTATGTTTACTTTCATGCATGCTTCCTTGCATGCCTCCTTGCATGCTTACACCTTTGATTGCATACTTCCTTGCATGCATGCTACCCTTCTTGCATGCTTCTTGGTTTTCATGCTTTCTTGTATGCTTCCTTTGCACTCTTGCTCCTTTGATTGCATGCTTCCTTGCTTGCTTGCTCCTTTGATTGCATGCTTCCTTGCTTGCCTTGCTTCCTTCGTAGCTTCCTTGTGCTTGTTGCTTCCTTACATGCATGCTTCCTTGGATGCTTCCTTGCATGCTTACACCTTTGATTGCATGCTTCCTTGCTTGCATGCTTCCCTTCTTGCATGCTTCTTGGTTTCAATGATTTCTTCTATGCTTCCTTTGCATTCTTGCTCCTTTGATTGCATGATTCCTTGCATGCTTGCTCCTTTTATTGCATGCTTCCTTGCTTGCATGCTTCCTTCTTACATGCTTCTTGATTTGTTCCTTTGCATTGCATGCTTCCTTGCTTGCTTTGCTTGCTTCTTCCTTTGATTGCATGCTTCCTTTGCATGCTTTCCTTTGATTGCATGCTTCCTTGCTTACATGCTTCCTTGCATGCTTCCTCCTTTGATTGCATGCTTCCTTGCATGCATGCTTCCTTGCTTGCATGCTTCCTTTGCTTGCTCCTTTGATTGCATGCTTCCTTGCTTGCATGCTTCCTTCGTTACTTCCGTGCTTGTACGCTTCCTTGCATGCATGCTTCCTTGCATGCCTCCTTGCATGCTTACACCTTTGATTGCATACTTCCTTGCATGCATGCTACCCTTCTTGCATGCTTCTTGGTTTCAATGATTTCTTGTATGCTTCCTTTGCATTCTTGCTCCTTTGATTGTATGCTTCCTTTGCACTCTTGCTCCTTTGATAGCATGCTTCCTTGCTTGCTTGCTCCTTTGATTGCATGCTTCGTTGCTTGCATGCTTCCTTCGTTGCTTCCGTGCTTGTACACTTCCTTGCATGCATGCCTCGTTGCATGCTTACACCTTTGATTGCATACTTCCTTGCATGCATGCTACCCTTCTTGCATGCTTCTTGGTTTGCATGCTTTCTTGTATGATTCCTTTGCACTCTTGCTCCTTTGATTGCATGCTTCCTTGCTTGCTTGGTCCTTTGATTGCATGCTTCCTTGCTTGCATGCTTCCTTCGTAGCTTTGTGCTTGTACGCTTCCTTACATGCATGCTTCCTTGCATGCTTACGCCTTAGATCTCATGCTTCCTTGCTTTCATGCTTCCTTGCTTGCTTGCTCCCTTGATTGCATGATTGCTTGCATGCTTGCTCCTTTGATTCCATGCTTCCTTGCTTGCATTCTTCCTTCATTACTTCCATGCCTGTACGCTTCCTTTCATGCATGCTTCCTTGCATGCCTCCTTGCATGCTTACACCTTTGATTGCATGCTTTCTTGCATGCATGCTTCCCTTTTTGCATGCTTCCTTGTTTGCATGCTTTCTTGTATGCTTCCTTTGTATTCTTGCACCTTTGATTGCATGCTTCCTTGCTTGCTTGCTCCTTTGATTGCATGCTTCCTATCACGTTTCCTCCTTTGATTGCATGCTTCCTTGCTTGCATGCTTCCTTGCATGCTTGCTCCTTTGATTGCATGCTTCCTTGCTTGCATGCTTCCTTGCTTTCATGCTTCCTACATTACTTCCGTGCTTGTACACTTACTTGCATGCATGCTTCCTTGCATGCCTCCTTGCATGCTTACACCTATGATTGCATGCTTTCTTGCATGCATGCTTCCCTACTTGCATGCTTCTTGTTTGCATGCTTTCTTGTATGCTTCCTTTGTATTCTTGCACCTTTGATTGCATGCTTTCTTGCTTGCATGCTTCCCTTCTTGCATGCTTCTTTGTTTGCGTGCTCCTTTGATTGCATGCTTCCTATCACGTTTCCTCCTTTGATTGCATGCTTCCTTGCTTCTATGCTTCCTACATTACTTCCGTGCTTGTACACTTCCTTGCACGCATGCTTCCTTGCATGCCTCCTTGCATGTTGACACCTATGATTGCATGCTTTCTTGCACGCATGCTTCCCTTCTTGCATGCTTCTTGGTTTCAATGCTTTCTTGTATGCTTCCTTTGTACTCTTGCTCCTTTGATTGCATTATTCCTTGCTTGCTTTCTCCTTTGATTGCATGCTTCCTTGCATGCCTGCTTCCTTGCTTCCATGCTTCCTTCGTTACTTCCGTGCTTGTACACTTCGTTGCACGCATGCTTCCTTGCATGCCTCCTTGCGTGCTTACACCTATGATTTCATGCTTTCTTGCATGCATGCTTCCCTTCTTGCATGCTTCTTGGTTTCAATGCTTTCTTGTATGCTTCCTTTGCATTCTTGCTCCTCTGATTGCATGCTTCCTTGCTTGCTTGCTCCTTTGATTGCATTTTTCCTTGCAGGTTTCCTCCTTTGATTGCATGCCTTCTTGCTTGCATGCTTCCTTGCCTGCTTGCTCCTCTGATTGCATGCTTCCTTGCTTGCATGCTTCCCTTCATGCATGCTTCTTTGTTTGCATGCTTTCTTGCTTGCATGCTTCCTTGCATTCTTGCTCCTTTGATTGCATGCTTCCTTGCTTGCTTGCTCCTTTGATTGCATGTTTCCTTGCATGTTTCCTCCTTTGTTTGCATGCTTCCATGCTTGCATGCTCCTTGCATGCTTGCTCCTTTGACTCTATGCTTCCTTGCTTGCATGCTTCCTTGCTTGCATGCTTCCTTCGTTGCTTCCGTGCTTGTACGCTTCCTTGCATGCATGCCTCCTTGCATGCTTACACCTTTGATTGCATACTTCCTTGCATGCATGCTACCCTTCTTGCATGCTTCTTGGTTTGCATGCTTTCTTGTATGCTTCCTTTGCACTCTTGCTCCTTTGATTGCATGCTTCCTTGCTTGCTTGGTCCTTTGGTTGCATGCTTCCTTGCTTGCATGCTTCCTTCGTAGCTCTGTGCTTGTACGCTTCCTTACATGCATGATTCCTTGCATGCTTCCTTGCATGCTTACGCCTTAGATTGCATGCTTCCTTGCTTTCATGCTTCCCTTCTTGCATGCTTCTTTGTTTGCATGCTTTCTTGTATGCTTCCTTGGCATTCTTGCTCCTTTGATTGCATGCTTCCTTGATTGCTTGCTCCTTTGATTGCAGGTTTCCTTGCATGTTTCCTCCTTTGATTTCATGCTTCCTTTCATGCCTCCTTGCATGCTTACACCGTTGATTGCATGCTTCCTTGCATGCATGCCTACCTTCTTGCATGCTTCTTGGTTTCAATGCTTTCTTCTATGCTTCCTTTGCATTCTTGCTCCTTTGATTGCATGCTTCCTTGCATGCTTGCTCCCTTGATTGCATGATTCCTTGCATGCTTACTCCTTTGATTGCATGCTTCCTTGCTTGCATGCTTTCTTTGTTACTTCCGTGCTTGTACGCTTCCTTTCATGCATGCTTCCCTGCATGCCTCCTTGCATGCTTCCATCTTTGATTGCATGCTTCCATGCTTCCTTCGTTACTTCCGTGCTTGTACACTTCCTAGCACGCATGCTTCCTTGCATGCCTCCTTGCATGCTTACACCTATGATTGCATGCTTTCTTGCACGCATGCTTCCCTTCTTGCATGCTTCTTGGTTTCAATGCTTTCTTGTATGCTTCCTTTGCATTCTTGCTCCTTTGATTGCATGCTTCCTTGCTTGTTTGCTCCTTTGATTGCATGTTTCCTTGCACGTTTCCTCCTTTGATTGCATGCCTTCTTGCATGCATGCTTTCTTGCCTGATTGCTCCTCTGATTGCATGCCTCCTTGCTTGCATGCTTTCCTTCATGCATGC
>NW_027130764.1:0-1019 GCF_026122565.2 Emydura macquarii macquarii
TGGGGTCCAGGGGAGCCCTGCTGAGATCGCTTAAACAGGGCTGTAGTGTTCGGTATTTTTATCTCGGTGGCGGAATGGAGCACACTGGCAAAAGGATGTCAAAGTGCTTATTTATTACCTGAGATAGCATAAGAAAAACAGACAGGATGGAGTCCTTTACCATACAGGAACTGAAGCTCCGGCACAAGCCTTAAGATGAAAAGTACAATGAAAGTACAATTAACCACAAGGATATAAAGTAGCAACTTATAGGCACAGGACTTATTATTATCATGAGCTGAGCAACCGCAGCAGCAGCTGCAGTTAGCGAACAGAGAAGTGAACTTTAAGCAAGGAAGAGACCTGCCAAGAGGATACCTACAGCAATATACTCCTGGGGCCCATCGATGTAAGAAGCTAGCCTTATTTAAGCGTGTGCAGGGACGCTTATCACCAAGAACGAGGGAGACCCATACTTCGTTCTGATAAGCGGGTGACGTACGGGAACCGCCTGCCCGAGGCATCCGCTAGCGCCTCCACGGATCCTCGGAGAGTCTCCGCTTGGGAAGGCTCTCGGGGGATTGATATACCCTTTTCCCCCCTCACCTTGCAGCAAGCTTTACCCAGTAATACATGACGTATATCTCAATCCCAGTAGGGAGTGGGCCTTAACACTTAGTTGCTATTAGTTTATTTGTAGTTAGCTAGGGACCTTCTGGAATAAGGTGACGTTAGTTGTTTACTTCAAAGAGAGCTCAGCCATAGTCTTACTTCTCCTTTATTATTACTAAAATAGGGACCTTTTAGCTTATCAAGCATTAGCAAATGTCTGTGGTCGTCTCAGGATGCTCCAGACCCCAAGGCACTTCCTCCTCTGGCCTAAGGTCGGGCAGAGGGCAGCGTCTGGGTTTTGCTCCTGAGAGGTCTTAACTCTTGCTTTTCTGGCTTAGCATTGCTTTTAGGGCCTTGCTCTTGTCAAACTATACTGATTTCGCGTTACAAAGTCTTGCGCGCCCTAACAAGGGCAAACTTCAAAGAAT
>NW_027130765.1:0-1016 GCF_026122565.2 Emydura macquarii macquarii
CCCCGGGAGATCTGCCCTGGGCAGTGTGTAGATCAACTCCCCGCTGCCCAGTGACCCAACCTAGCCTTACAGAAAATGGACTCCATCAGCAATGACAGCAGCAGAAAATGAACCCATCCAGGGCACCACATGCCTCTTAAGGTTTCCACTTTGTTCTTAGATCTGGTTGAGGTTGTTAGTGTGGAAAGCTTTCCTGCTGATCAATGTCTAGTTGAAACTGAATCTTTGTGGGGAACTTCCAGTGAAACGTGTTTGTTTTCCTGCAGGCAAATTTGAAATGAAAATTTTCAGTTTGAATCAATGTTGCAAATGAAATGAAAATGTTAGTTTTGTTTGTCTTGGATTTTGGTTCCTTTAGTTTTTTGGGGGAAACAAAAAAGTAAAACAAAATATTGTAAGTAAATTCAAAATGTTGATTCAAAATGACAATTCTTGTTTTTAATCAATTTTAAATGTTCTGGAAAAACCTGAAAACCACCTGTTTTCTGGCCAGCTCCACTTTGTCCTGCACTAACTGTTGTGTGTTGTCCCTATTTAGATTGGAAACATTTCTGACCAGGGACAGTCTCTCCTTTTGTATTTGTACAGCTCCCAGGACAATCGGGCCGTGATCTCTGTTGGGTTCTCTCACTGCTGCAGGACTAGAAAAATAGCAAGAGAAATGGCAGCTAAGGTGCATCCCAGCACATCCCCTGCATTAATGCATAGAAATAGAAAGTTAAGGGCCAGTATTTTAGCATGCTTTTCCACCCACGTCTTGCCTGCAGGTCTGTGAGTAATACCCTTCAGCCCTTAAGGTGGTCTCTTCCATTTCTAACAACCAAAAGCAATACGTACCAACTTTATCAAAGTTGCATCCGAATGCAAAACCTTACCAGTGACCTCGTGTGTTTATATGAAAAGAGCAGCACCTCTGGCTGTCACATGGTCCATGCACTTGGCAAGTTACTTTTGTCTTAACACAGCGCGGTGCTTGTTACAACAGGGGTTCCCAAACCGTCTGCCGGCCTGACCCC